>NW_013666113.1:230389-236847 GCF_000517525.1 Limulus polyphemus | reverse complement strand
TGTCGCTAAAGTTTCGTCGGAACGAAGTTACGGAAAGTTAATTAACAAACGGAGACGTAACAATACCAATCATCACAACGTAGTAATGCTAACCCAAACACATTACCTAATATAAATTTTCTCGTTTGAAATAAATTATATTATATTTCCCTTACTTTTGTATTTTGTTCTGAACAGTTAAATTAATTATTATGATTATCTATTTTGAAAAGAAAGTAATTAATAATCAATTTATTCAGTTATAATTGTTTTCATTGATTAAATTCAAAATGCTAAACAAAAAAGCGTTAATACCTGCAAACGACAATATTTGAAGACGACGTATGCTACAAAGATGTTGAATTCCAAAGTCTTTAATCTGTGAACACCATCTTAGGTAGAGGGCGCATAAATTAGTCATTGTAGACAAGTAGCCGAGCCCTATATCGGTGATGTGCATGCATCTAAAAATAATAATAAAAGATATATAATATAGTACAGAAATGTTAACAGTAAAATGCTGACAGTATTTCAAAAATCACCTAAAAAAATTAAAGCGCGATTTTTTTTATGACAAATTTCTTTCCGTCTAAGAATAAAGAGAATTTTTATTAAGTTCCGCTTCTGGTTATAATAATAAGGGTTACACGCTACAACAATATCTGCCCTCCCGTAGCTGAGCGGCAATTCCGAGGCTTCAATAGGCTTAAAGTCGGGTTTCTATACAGATTGTCGAGCCCATTGTGTAGCTTTGCGCTTAACAACAAACTAACAAAAAAATATTTTGTTTTATCATGGTATACTGTTATCAGCCGAACTTTTGTGAGGAAGTTTATAAATATTATGAGAGCAATATAAATGGTATAAATGTGTGTATTTCATAAATTTAATTTTCTTATTAAAAGCCAATCATTGTTCGCGATAATAATCGCTTTGACAATATGACAAATAAGTTTGTAAGTCTGGAAATAATTGAGCAATTATTTGATACGTACCAAATTTTCTCATTTAGACATAAAAAGTAAAAATATTTTAATATCTTCCGTTAATGAGCTATGTGTGTTGTATTCACTACAGGGATGAAACACCAAATTTTAGTGTTATAAGCCCTCAATCTTAACGGGGGCAATAAATTGGATTAACAAAAAAAAAAGTTTCCTTGTGATTTGGACAGTAACCGTATCAAAACATCGAATATTTATCTGAAAATCAAAAGCTCAACAATGCTCTAAGTTTCAATATAAACTTTCAATTACTTAATAGTTTAAAAAACTATTACCTTAATCCAGAAATATTTACAAAAAATTAATAATAAATTCAATCTTGTTTTTTCTATGAGTATACAAGTTCTGAAAAGAAAAGAAAAACAAAAGTATTTCAATCATTTTTAAATATAATTAATAAAAAATATCAATCTTATATTTTATACGTAAATTTTTAGTATATTTAGGAATTTTCGCACTAATCTACACAAAGGGAAATCCACGCATAGCTGTCCCTAATTTTGAACTGCTAGACTAGAGAGAAGAAAGCTAGTCAGTAGTATCAACCGCCAACTCTTGACCTACTCTTGTCTAACCAAATGTTGGAACTAGACTGTCATGTCCCCAGCGATAAGTTTACAAACTTACAACACTAAAATCCGAGGTTTGATTCCGCGTAGTAGACAGAGTGCAAGTAGCCTATTGTGTAGCTCTGCGCTAGAAAAAACAGTAGCAACAACAAATTGACTGTCACTCTTATAGCGCACTCATGGCTCCAAAGTTCGGAGCCCGATTTTACAGCAAAAGAACGCGAACCATACATTTTGACAACCTGCTAAACCACGTAGTCTTCTTAAACGAACAGGTTTAGTTAAATATTAGACCTAGAAATCTGCAACCTTGCAACAGAATGATCTCGTCTGATACACCATGACGAACTGAGTACTGTATACAGTTTGTAGCTGTTTCGATTCTCTTCAGATCATCACGGGCGGTGACGAGAATTTTCGTCTAATAAACCTTACAATCGTCTCTGACGGTCTCGCTTACGATTGAGGGTTATAAATAACTAGTAAGCACATCAGTAAAAACAAGTTTTACTGTCATACATTGCGTTTGTAAATGGAAGCTTCCTACACTCTGCATTTAAGAACAATGCAAACTCCGAGTTTCTTTTTTTACATTTTCTTCCAATTATCTATTCTAGTAATGCTTAAGGTGGATTGTGCTCATATAGAATATTAACCGTTTTAAAACGCTCTAAAGTATAATGTGACTGTAAACTTGCATGGCAATGAGTTAAGATACACTGAAAAGGTAATCCAGAAGCATGACCTATAAACTTATTCCAATGTTTTAATGTCATTTCTTGGTACATTGGCAACCATGCGAATCTTTTCCTCTTATTGCACAGTTTAAACATAATTAGAATCAACAACAATTGTACGCTCTTTCTGTACGAGTAGCCTTTCAGTTGTAATATGCATACATAAGTAATTAAGGTGTTACTAACAGCGGTTTTTAATAAGTATCCTATTTTCAGGAAACAGACATCCGAGTTACTCGACGCAAATCACGCAACCTTAATAATTTTGACAACGTCAGAACAGTGGATATTCAGTCAAACAACAACAACAAAGGATCTTGATTGACATTAAACGTCAAGAGGCGTTGTTTCATAACCGATCGAAAATGGACTCCAGGACTTTTGCTCTTGTTTCCACTTCGAGTTTCCAGTTCTGTCGAAAAAGTTTCGAACTTTCGAATCAGCAGCGGCTAATCCGAGTTTTTGATAGGTTTAATGGCGGGAAAAATACATAAACCACTTTTCCATTTTTCGAAGCCAACAGCTGAGAGAAGTGCTTTGAAAACAGAGCACTTCACACTGTCAGTTAAACTACAGAGCACTTTTTTAAAAAAATTATAATCAATAATTAAAAACAACGTTTTATATTTACAGAATAAAAACTTTATTCAATACATTGATATATGGCGAGATACATTATAATTTTTTGTTTTTAAGAGAAATATGTAAATAACAATGAAGTAATGCGACAAGGGGGGGGGGAAGTGTAAAATAGTCTTGTAAGTTACTCCTGAGGATGACGTAGATCACGTCGAAACATGTACTTGTAGAGAGATATTTTAAAGTGGAAGCCGTACGGCTTCAATAATGTTTTTATTGTGTAAATATAAAACGTTGTTTTTAATTATTTATTATAATTAAAAAAAATTTAAACACAAGTGCCGGTAGTGCATATTTACAGAGCACTTGTTGTAACGGTGACCCTGCGATACATTTTTATAAATATATTCTTTCACAGGTGGAAACAAATAAACAAATTTGGGAATAACGGTCGGAGCAACTGGATTTTTAAACGATATTTTTAAAAGCCAAGACGAATTATTGTTCGAGAAGATTCCACCAGAATAAGCAAGGTGACTGGAGATCATTCCGCCCGAAAAACCATCCCATAATTTACAAAAAAACAACAACAAAACACATCATCAGACAAACTGTTCCACAGTATGCCAATTCCAAGTGATAAAGTGTTAAAATTAATGTTGGTGAGAGCAAATGATAAAAGAACTATTATTGGTCAGTGATCAAGCAACTGTAAGACTATATTGGTTACGTTAAACAACTATTATAGTACAAAACCCTACCAGCTATTTTTTTGTTCTTATCAAGAAATGAAACGACTATCAAATGAGAAAAAATTCTCAAGGACAATCAACAAAGAGCCAGTGTCGACGAAATGAACTAATGATTGTGTGAGAAAAATATCTAGCTGCGCGGTGGTAGTGATGAGTCAAAATGACAAAGAGAATATCTGAACTTAAACTTCGTGGAAAATAATTTTTGCCAGAGGTTTAAAGCAGCATCAAAACTTTGTCTTCAAAATAAGGGTGCGTCTTATATTCCCGAAAATACGGTATTCTTCTTATCATGCCCACGCCACCTCTAATCCACGAGCGGGGTGAAGGAGGATTGTTTAATCTTTGAACGCCCCTGAAGATTAATTATTTCTACTGAAGTAATTAATTTCACATCAAAATAACTGCCAGGACACATACACACATACAATTTCAGGCTGTACCTGATGATACCTTTACTGGCGAAACCACCGTCGTAATAAATTATGTATTTGTGAAAACGTACAGTTGTCCTGTTTTTCCTCAATTCTGTAATTATGGAGTTTCACCAAGTACCGACGGTTTCAAGTATCAATTATACATGTTGATTAGTTAATAAAGGAAATTGAAGATTTCTACTTCGTTATAATGTTATAGACTAAAAATTTATTGAATTTAATTAATTACAATTTTATTTGTATGTAATTAATTATTCAGTTACATTAATATAAAAAATATCATCTGTTTATCTTCGCTTTTTCAAATTCTTTAACTGTTATAATGTTATAAAAATTGTATAAAAACTTCTTTTATATGCTGTGACCCCCAGTGGCACAGCGGTATGTCTACGGACTTACAACGCTAGAAACCGGGTTTCGATACCCGTGGTGGGCAGAGCACAGATGGCCCATTGTGTAGCTTTGTGCTTAATTCCAAATAAACAATTATATGCTGTTGTTTTAGCGTAAAGCTAGACACTAGGCTACACGCGCTCTGACCACCTCGTGAATCGAGCCCTGGATTTATAAATCCGTAAATTTACTGCTCACCCACCGGTGGATGCTTTCTTATCTTTCAGGGTGCCACCTTTGTCTCAACTAGCATTTAGTGTCCATTCCTTTTTTTTCTTTTACAAAAGCTTTCTCTTATTTCCCCCAAAAGAGGCCGAAGGCAGCCTGGACAGTCACCTGTTTTAATCACTCACACCACCATACAGTAGTGTGTTGTTAGCAGACACTAAAATGATATTACATAAAGTACTCTTAACGTTGGAATTTGTACTGTCGTGACCGTCAGTAAAACGTGCGCAAGCCATGAATCACGAGAAGAATTATGCACTCTATAGGCTAAAACACAGCATGACACATGAACTTCAAAAGCAAGAAAAAAAATGTTTGTTAATCTCGAAACAGAACACTTTTGAAAGCTCTGCGGAAGTAATTCTAGTATTAATCTGGGTTTATAATAATAGTTACAACATTGAATGTTATAACATAACGCTATGCTGCTGTTTGTTTGTTATCAAGCACTAAACTATACATTAAACCATTGTTTGTCTACCTTTTCCAGCCCAGAGCACACTAACTTAAAAAAAAATGTTCTATGACACACTAACACCCCCTATCCTACAGCATCTCAAGAAAGCTTAGCCTAACACACGACTCTTATTACCATGTGAACTACAGTCATTAGAACGTAGCGTGACGTAACGTCTCAGGTTTGTACATCTGAAGAGTAACAAGACAGAATACACTTAATTTCGTCCACAAAACTAATCTATTTAAACGAGACATTTCATTTATTCATTTTTTTTCACGTGTGACTCTTCCAAACGTCTTTGGCACACCTGTTGGGAAACACTGCATTTGGCTATTTGTGCTGTGCCCACCGGATGGGTCGAGCACAGAATTTTAACGTTATAAGCCCTCTTCAACCTTAATGCTGAGCCACTGGAAATGCTAATGTTTGAAAAAATATAATTAACTAACATAAAAATGCAGACAATTCAAATAAGAATTAACGATAACATTTGTTTATTAACGTTATTATAAGATGGCAGAGCGAAGAACAAGAATGTAGATCAGCATGGCCTTCGAATTAGTTTGTGTCCAAATCAACATATTCGTGGTCTTGAGGTCTTGCCCTGGTACATTTATGAAGTACTTTGAAGAACATTCAGAAGTGCTTGCAAAGTTTATTGATTAAATAATCTCCCGGTTGTTATAGCAACAGACACAAATCCATGTAGTATTTCATGCAAATATGGTATTACTATAATTATACACCAAACAATGTGCATACTCTTAAAGATCTGTTGTCACGTGTGCTTTTGTAAAGTTACAAAGGTTGATAGGGGCCTACATGTATAGTTCCATTTTCAACATGTAGACTTTTTTTTTCTTGGTGTGCAATGATTCCAGCACATAGAACAGAGTTTGTTTAAACGCACGCAAAGTTGTATAGTGGACTATGTGCGTTGTACCCGCCGCAGGGATCGAACAAAAAATTATAGCGTTATCGAGCCACGTGGGAGTCTACTCACGTTTTTCAGTGATTGGGTAGTCTTAGTCTTCCATGAGATGCATTATTATCAATACTTTGTAGGGGGAGTACTGACACTAAGTGTCAGTACTCCCTCTACAAAGTAATGATAATAATACATCTCAGGTCTTTCTTGATTTTTAATACTGGTGTTTGTGACACGGTTTCCACACACGTATAATGTTTGTGGTTGGATTAAAGCATTGTAGGTGCTCTGGTCTTTCTTGAATTTTAATACTGGTGTTTGTGACACGGTTTCCACACACGTATAATGTTTGTGGTTGGATTAAAGCATTGTAGGTGCTCTGGTCTTTCTTG
>NW_013666113.1:226306-229389 GCF_000517525.1 Limulus polyphemus | reverse complement strand
ACTCTGGTCTTTCTTGAATTTTACTATTGGTGTTTGTGACACGGTTTCCACACACGTATAATGTTTGTGGTTGGATTAAAGCATTGTAGGTGCTCTGGTCTTTCTTGAATTTTAATACTGGTGTTTGTGACACGGTTTCCACACATACCTACAATGCTTTAATCCAACCACAAACATTATACCCTACAATGCTTTAATCCAACCACAAACATTATACGTGTGTGGAAACCGTGTCACAAACACCAATATTAAAATTCAAGAAAGACCAGAGCTGTTTGGTGGAATTTCGCCGAAACTGTTGTTGTTTAAGCAATTTGATAATATAAATAGCATCTCAACCACTAACTAGGTCTTTCGTCTCCCTGTTGGCCTGAAGAGCCCTTGTATTAGGCGACAGACTTGGATATAGCAGATATAATGTTCTTAACATATTGTCATAAATTCTACTTTACTTTCACTCATAAGTTCTTGTAATTAAAGTTAATATATTGAGAGACGTACCGTGTAACTGTTTTGTGAAGCTTACAGTTAGTATATGGAGAGGTGTAACCTAGGTGTTTAGCGTATCAGGGCGTATATGTAATATGATTGTCTAGTGGGCCATCTTTTGTCATTCCATGTGTTATTTCAATAAGAAAAATTACATTGCGTTTGTTTTTAAGCAAAGGAGATCGACTGAAATGCATTGTTGGCAAAAATGTTTGGGTTTCGATGCAATAGATGCAACCAGTACAATAGAGTGCTTAGGTTCGCCAAGTAGCCGCGGGGATTTTTTCCGCTGGATACCAGCATTCCTTGTCATTCCTTGTGCTGCAAGTATTTGGTGGAGTTAATAGTTAATGTAATAATAGATGTTATGTTTACGATTGGTAGAAGTGTGCTGTAAGTATTTGGTGAAGTTAATAGTTAATGTAATGAGGGATGTTATGTTTACGATTAGTAGAAGTGTGCTGTAAGTATTTGGTGAAGTTAATAGTTAATGTAATGAGGGATGTTATGTTTATGATTGGTAGAAGTGTGCTGTAAGTATTTGGTGAAGTTAATAGTTAATGTAATGAGGGATGTTATGTTTACGATTGGTAGAAGTGTGTGTAAGTATTTGGTGGAGTTAATAGTTAATGTAATGAGGGATGTTATGTTTATGATTGGTAGAAGTGTGCTGTAAGTATTTGATGGAGTTAATAGTTAATGTAATGAGGGATGTTATGTTTATGATTGGTAGAAGTGTGCTGTAAGTATTTGATGGAGTTAATAGTTAATGTAATGAGGGATGTTATGTTTACGATTGGTAGAAGTGTGCTTTAAGTATTTGGTGGAGTTAATAGTTAATGTTTCTTAGTGTAGTGATTGACTCATCCTATAACCCACCATAGCTCCAGATAGAATCATAAAACACACCATCCAATCACAGTCACAGTTTGTGACAACCATGGATGAGAATACGGCTTTAAGATCGGTTAGTGAAATGATACACAGCCTCCCAATGAAGGCCTAAAAATTGAAAATACACAGTTATATACCTAAATATTTGTAAATAGGTTATCTTCACCATAGAAAAGTTATTCTTACCCTAAACTTTAGGTAAAATATAATTACAAGAAATTGCAACCTAAGAGCGCGGCCCTATTGTAGAGCTCTGGACTTCGGAGCTGGCAAGCCTGATTCGAATCCCTCTGATACCACAAATATTCCTCCCATATTAAGCTGTGAGTGCGTTATAAAAGTAACAGTCAATCCTTTAGGAAGGACGGTGGGTGGTAGGGTGCCTTCACCCTAGTCAGTAGCCCAAAATCAGTGACCGTTTGTCTGATGTATACATGTTGTTTTAGTTAACATGCGAGCTGCGCTTCACCGATACAGCATGTTTTAGAAGTATTTACAGAACTAAAACTGTGATATGCACGCAACAGTCGTATATTATTTTGCATTATAATAAAAAATGTATCTGATAGTTAATAGTTTATATTTCATGTTCAACAAGATTAGTCCCCAAGTAAAGGGGTGAAAATGAGTACAATTTATCAGGGCCTGGTGATCGAAGGGGCCACAACATGAAAAACAAACGGAGGCCATATTGTAAACATTTGACATATCATTTATAAAGTTAAAATTTATATCAACTTCTATTCCAAAGCCTCATGTGTGCACTTTTAACATGTCTTAGCGTTTGAAGTTGTCACATTGGATATTTCAGCTGGTTTGGCTTCCATCTGGTAAACAAATGAACTGTTGGTTGTTTCGTACGTTTATGAGTTTTATCTTGATGTTTATTTAATTTTTGGACCTTATCAATGTATCTTGAAGGATGAGTTGTTGTTTGAAATAAAAGCATTCATCAAAGTCTTAAAATATTTCCAGTCACAAAAATGTTTTTAACTAACTTATAGCCTAGATTTATCATTTTTCTTTCATTAATTAGTGCGTTTGTGTGGGGTGGAATGGGGCTCGGCAAAATGTTGTTCGGGGCTTAATTAACACGATACTTACAGTTAATCTAAACCATTATTTGACAAAAATGTGTGTGTTTGTGTATGTCCGCTTATAAATAGCGAGCCGCTGGGCTGATTGTCACTAAACCTGACATGAACCCTGTTTGTTTTCTGTGGGTTGAACGAGAACGCCAAACAGAATGCAAACAGGAATATAGGGATGATACAGCTATACATAGATTATCCCTACATCATTTTTGGCACTGCCATCCCTACATCATTTTGCATTAAAAAAAATGTTTTCGTTACTCATTTTGTAACATTTTTTCCCCCCTGACTGAAAATTATTATATTCTGTGAATGCGTGTAATAAAATCTGATATTATGTGTATTGATTTTTTTACTCCTTCACTTCATACATAATATAGAGGTTCGCTCCCTAAAAATATGATTGTACAGTGTACAAAGCATTGAGTATTCTACATGTTACAATCGTCCAATGTTTATCCATTATTGGCTGGTAATTCCTGTTTCAACCTGTAACCAAGCTTTTTAAAGGAACATCAGATTTCTGTAAAATAGCCAACTTCAAGTGTTTTGTTTTTTGAATTTCGCGCAAAGCTACACGAGGGCTATCTGCGCTAGCCATCCCTA
>NW_013666113.1:222700-225404 GCF_000517525.1 Limulus polyphemus | reverse complement strand
CGTTTTTTTTTTTTTACTTTAGTTTAGTTAGGACTAAACTTTACTGTGCTTAATACTATCGATAAATAAACTTATAATGTTATTCTAAGACCTAACGTCAAACCTTTTTTAAAACTTTGATAAGTTTTTAATATTGTGTTGTATAAAATGGTTAGTAATGTATATTTACATTCCCCTTTTGTTGTCACATCTTGTTTCATACAGCAATTGTAGCGACTTGATCACTGAGCTTTGCAGCTCTCTGCCGCAGGCAGACTGTTTGTCGTCGAGTGAATAATGCGCATGCGCGGTTTTTCTTGGGGAAACATTCTAACTACGCATGCTTATACAGCAGGTTCTCGGTCACAAAGCGTAGCGGTCGTACATACAAACAAGCAGAATAATAGTATAGATGGTTATACATTTTCAATATTCTAGTTAGTATATTGGCGTATTACAGCAAAACACGAAAAACACAGTAGTTAAAATAATAGCTATTGGTTGTACATATTCTAGTTAATATAATAACTAATTTTTATGCACGCCCAACAAAATATATGTACAGTAACTTAAGTTCTAAAGTTAATAGTTATTAGTTATCCCATACTATATTTAATTTACGGTTAATAAGTACGTGGTAAAAGTTGATAGTAAATTGTTATAAACATAGTTTTTATGGCGATTCTCATATTATCGCTTCACGACGAGGAAATGAAAAAATCACAGTTTCTCTTTAACCGATTTACTTTATATTTGAAGATAAACTATAGAAAATAAATCAGTCTGTAAATAGTTTACACCAAACCAGTAAGCAGCGAATTTAATCGAATTTATATACTTAGTTTAAAAACGAAAAGTCTGGTAAAGATAATGAAGGTTATTCGCTTCTTAGTTAAACAGTTTTATTGCTTTTATGACGACATCAACGCTATAAATAAACTCGGTTATCGATTTCTCTATAAATACATTGGTTTTCAACCACTTTTCAAAGTAGCTTGTCAACAAATCCAAGAGTCCGTTGCTCATGCATAGCTCTATATTATTAAAGACATAGTTACCATGGAAACCAGGAGAGCATAGGGTGGGTGTTTTTAAACAGCCTACGGGAGATTCATTCCACCTTTATCAAGATAGCCTTACACTCGTTCTCCATAATATTTTCTTGGAAAAGTTTTATTTGTTTAATGAGAATAGAGGTTCAGGCTTAAAGGTTACTCGATCGAAAACGAGCGACTGTAAGTGAAACGTAAATGTTGTTTTGTCTCTAACTCGAATGTTATCTTACAATTTTGATAAAAAATAACGGAGAAAAAAAATAAAAACGCCCCCAGTGACACAGCGGCATGTCTGCGGACTTACAACGCTAGAAACCGGTTTCGATACCCGTGGTGGGCAGAACACAGATAGCCCATTGTGTAGCTTTGTGCATAATTACAAATAAACAAACAAACAAAAATTTGAAGATGCATTTTGAATATAACTTGAAAAAAAAAAGTAAAAAAAAAAATGTATTTTCCATCAATAAGCTATTTGCTTGTCGATCAAAATATCATTTAAAATTATATTATCGGATTCTTGACGTAGTGAGTGTATTCCATAAGAAATTGACTAGTGCTAACTAGAGGTTAACATGACGGTCTGTGAATCTAAAGATCTAAGGCTCAGGCCGCCACTGAATGCACTTCACATTTGACCCGTTACAGTGGCGGTCGCCCTTATGTGATTCGATTGCTGGTAACTGACTGAATTTCCTCTGGTTAGTGGTTAAAAATTAAGACTGGCTAAACCTAAACCTTGAGGTCTTTGATGTGATCATTTCTCCATGTGCACATAAGGCACCGTTCAGAATGAAAAAACAAACAATACCACAACAGATAAAGTTTTAACATATCGCAGTCAAACAGCATGGGTTCAACGTCTTAATTTCTTACCAAATCATTGGTCTAGCAAATGAGCATGACAACCAATTAAAACGTAAAAAAGGGGTGAACTGGATAATATAGTATGGTGTTTCTTTACTATAGAATCTTATAATACATCCAGTTCTTACATATTGTGTCAGAATAGCTGAGCAGGACGATCCTTCAACTAATAAGCAGCTGCCAGCTGTGCAGGACGATCTTTCAACTGATAAACAGCTGCCAGCTGTGCAGAGCAATCCTTTAACTGATAAACAGTTGCTGACTGAACAGGATGATTCTTTAACTGATAAACAGCTGCCAGCTGTGCAGGACAATCCTTTAACTGATAAACAGTTTCCAACTGAACAGGACGATTCTTTAACTGATAAACAGCTGACAGCTGTGCAGGGCAATCCTTTAACTGATAAACAGCTTCGGACTCAGCAGGACGAACCTTCAATTGATAAACAGCTGCAAGCTGTACAGGACGATCTTTTAACGGATAAACAGCTGCCAGCTGTGCAGGACAATCTTTCAACTGATAAACAGTTGCTGACTGAACAGGACGATTCTTCAACTGATAAACAGCTGCCGACTGAGCAGAATAAACCTTCAACTGATAAACAGCTGCCAGCTGAGCAGGACGATTCTTCAACTGATAAACAGCTGCGGACTCAGCAGGAAGAACCTTCAATTGATAAACAGCTGCCGACTGATCAGAATAAACCTTCAACTGATAAACAGCTGCCAGCTGAGCAGGACGATTCTTCAACTGATAAACAGCTGCGGACTCAGCAGGAAGAACCTTCAATTGATAAACAGCT
>NW_013666113.1:217132-222491 GCF_000517525.1 Limulus polyphemus | reverse complement strand
CTGCGGACTCAGCAGGAAGAACCTTCAATTGATAAACAGCTGCCGACTGAGCAGAATAAACCTTCAACTGATAAACAGCTGCGGACTCAGCAGGACGAACCTTCAATTGATAAACAGCTGCCGACTGAGCAGAATGAACCTTCAACTGATAAACAGCTGCCAGCTGAGCAGGACGATCATTCAACATGTCTCGATTTATAACAAGTTTGGAACTAATTTTGTCCCCTGGTGAGTTAGCAGTAAATTTACGGACTTCCACGTTACAATCCGTGGTTTGATTCCTCGCGGAGGGCAGAGCTCAGATAGCCCATTGTGTGGCTTTGAGTTGAAACAAATCACGCACAAATTTTGGTCCACAGAGAAGGGGAAATTTAATTGAGAATATTTTCAAAACTAACGTTTTGGTTCTTGCATGAATACGTTCGGCACACGTTTCTAAATACTAAGAAAGCACATGTGTTCATAAAAGACATAGTATTAGTTAGGTATCTTCGAGGGAATAGTAATCAAATATTAGGACGTAACTGGTTATTCAGCTGTTAATGTTATGAAGTAATTGACTATTCAGCTGTTAATATTAGGAAATAACTGGTTATTCAGCTGTTAATATTAGGAAGTAATTGACTATTCAGCTCTTAACATTAGGAAATAATTGGTTATTCAGCTGTTAATATTAGGAAGTAATTGACTATTCAGCTCTTAACATTAGGAAATAATTGGTTATTCAGCTGTTAATGTTATGAAGTAATTGACTATTCAGCTGTTAATATTAGGAAATAATTGGTTATTCAGCTGTTAATGTTATGAAGTAATTGACTATTCAGCTGTTAATATTAGGAAATAATTGACTATTCAGCTGTTAATGTTATGAAGTAATTGACTATTCAGCTGTTAATATTAGGAAATAATTGACTATTCAGCTGTTAATATTAGGAAATAATTGGTTATTCAGCTGTTAATGTTATGAAGTAATTGATTATGTTGTGATTTACTTTTGAATTAAAAAATGGTCAGACCGTGAGTAATTTTAGAATTATGCTATAGAGTAGTTATCTGTGCTCTGTTCACCGCGCAAACTTACCCTGATGGGTGACAAAATTGACTGTATGACAATTTGCTATTTCAGCAAAAAACGAAATATATATAATTACACATTTTAGATTATGTATTTTCATGAGAACTTTCTATGCCCTTCCTCCCATTTTTTTTATTGCAGATTTTTTGTTTGTTTGTTTGTTTGTTTTGAATTTTGCGCAAAGCTACACGAGGACTATCTCCGCTAGCCGCCCCTAATTTAGCAGTGTAAGACTAGAGGGAAGGCTGCTAGTCATCACCACCCACCGCCAACTCTTGGGCTACTGTTTTACCAACGAATAGTGGGATTGACCGTCACTTTATAACGCCCCCACGGCTGAAAGGGCGAGCATGTTTGGTGTGACGAAGATTCGAACCCGCGACCCTCAGATTGCGAGTCGAGCGCCCTAACCACCTGGCCATGCAGGGGCTTCAGGTTTTTATGGAGCCAACATTAGAATAACCTGAAGTTTAAAATATTATTATTATAGGGCCAACATTAGAATAATCTGAAGTTTAAAATATTATTATTATAGGGCCAACATTAGAATAATCTGAAGTTTAAAATATTATTATTATAGCGCCAACATTAGAATAATCTGAAGTTTAAAATATTATTATTATAGAGCCAACATTAGAATAATCTGAAGTTTAAAATATTATTATTATAGAGCCAACATTAGAATAATCTGAAGTTTAAAATATTATTATTATAGAGCCAACATTAGAATAACCTGAAGTTTAAAATATTATTATTATAGAGCCAACATTAGAATAACCTGAAGTTTAAAATATTATTATTATAGAGCCAACATTAGAATAACCTGAAGTTTAAAATATTATTATTATAGTGCCAACATTAGAATAACCTGAAGGTTAAAATATTATTATTATAGGGCCAAGATTAGAATAATCTGAAGGTTCAAATATTATTATTATAGAACCAACATTTGAATAACCTGAAGGTTCAAATATTATTATTATTATAGAACCAATATAGAAAACATTCCGATTATTTACAAGTTTTTAAGTTCTTTCCATAGAACCCCATTGTTTTGGGGGGGGGCTGCTTTAATTTCTGCTTGAAATTTATAGCTAGAATTAATTGTTCAAAGCCAATAGAAAAAAAACCTTTTGAAGAAATAATGAGTGATCAGTAACCCCACACACACTCGTGTAGAGAGAGAGAGTGTCGTCTAGTTTATCCATGCAGTACCTTGCTTGAGTACATAGTTTTAATTTTAAAGTATAAATGACTAAAACTTGAAGCTCTTATTCAAAAGATGAATAGCGTTTGCTTTTTAAGATTGCGAGACCTAACGTGTTATACAAAATTATGATGTAATTGTTTTATGCTGTTGATTCTTGGAAATTCTACTATGAATGACTGAGATACCTTTGAAGAAAAAAACTGCATATATTTAAGTTTTTCAAACATTGCCCTACGTCTTAGGAAACTTTTCCTAGAGGAACTATTATTTCTGCCTACCTGTCCAAAGTCAGTTCTTCTAAGTGTGCCAGATCACAGGCAATATACTCCAGGGCAGCGTCCGTAATTCGAGGACACCAGGAGAGGTCAAGTGACCGCAGCTGTCGCAGATTCTCCGAAATTAATTCCACCCCATCATCAGTTATTTTAGAGCAACCTGAAAGCGAGAGTATACTCAGATTGGGAAGAGCGTGGACGAGATTAAGGAGTCCGTGGTTTGTGATCTCCCAACAAAATCGAAGACGAAGAATAATTAAGGTTGCACTTTGGCGAGGTCCGAAAAACGCCAAAGCGGTGTCTGTCACGTGGTATGCTTGCAAATTGAGCTCGTACAAGGAAGGGAGTAACTGCGTGATGGTAGCTACGCTTTCGTCCGCTATATTTATACTGTCCGCTAATGTCAATGATACAATACGGGGATTTAAAGTAGCCCACAGACCCGCGTCAGTAATGTCATTACAACCGAACAGTTCTAATTGCGTCACGGCTTGTAGATTTTTTAGGGAAACTTCAAGACCTTTGTCCGTCACATTACAGTAACGTAGCGACAAATGACGTAGGTGTCTCACATAAGAGGGTGGACAGTTGCTCACAAAATCATACAAGTCCTCATCATTTGCGCCAAAGAGACAAGCACAGTCAAATCCTCGTCGCTCAAGACTAAAGTACACCTTCTTTCTCAGTTCGGCTGAGGTTGACTTGTCCCCCGAAGTAGGTCGCAGTTCCCGACACTGAAGGATGGGGAGAATCCCTCTCCAGTACTTGGGCTGATACAGTAGGTCCCTCCAAAGCTGGCACACTTGCGCTAATATTTTCCGCTCACGAGAAATAAAGTACCGGAAAAACGTACCCAAAAAACCTGGGTCTTGCCACAAGTCCTTCACTGTTATTGGTCTTTTTAGTGCTGACAAATATTCCCTGATTTCAGCAGCTTTTTCTACACGAGATACCCCTTTGTTATGGCGAGTATTCGAATCTTGACCGGTCGCGGTCGAGACACTGGTCAGCCCTCCGGGTGATCGAATGTTACCAGCCTTTCCACGGACGGCTAAACCGTTGAAACATCTAGTGAGTTCAGCCGCTGCACGCTTCGTGAAACTAACATCTGTTGACATGACTGTAGCACCAGCAAACCCACATTCCCTATCAAATTATAATGTACGACAGAAAAAAGCTCACTTTCGCTCACTGGTCACGCTAAATACTTGATTTAGCACCCTCTTGGTAAATTCTAAAAAAAAAAAAGGATAAAAAGTTGACACTGTTGAAAGCTCTACAGAAACAAATCGTTTTGTACAATTTAAAATCAAGTACGAAATGGAACGATTGGAAAGTGTTATTTCACGAAGCTTATACAATACACACCAAACGGGATACTGGTGTAAGTCGTCTTGTCTTTCAAATGTGGAAATAAAGCGTGGGTTCGCGAAGTGACTCTGCTGTAATATTTTTACTGAGTGTGCGTAAGTGACGTCAGTAGAATACTATAAAAATATAAAGATATTTCGCCGGTATCCTGTGTAAATCAATTTTGTAGAGCTTGATTGAAAATTTTAATTTATTTTTCTTATATTCAACTTTAAAAACAAAACAGAATCGTAGATAATTAAGTTTTTGACTACTGTTCATAGGCTGACAAATAACGTCTCGTTGATCCTCCATGTAAGACAATCAATAAACACACGAGAACAGCTACCAAGGCTTGTTGCCATGGCGACTTCTCAATGATTTCTAATGAAAGCAAAGGCTGTTCAGTAATATTCCCAACTTGTATAAAAAAAACAAAAAAATGATATGTGAGAAAATATGATATAGAAACGGACACGAAGAATAATACCACAGTGGAACGTTTGTTTTAATCAAAGTTTATTAGCGCACATTCTAGGCAAGAGCGTTGCGCCCCACCGTTACACACAATTTCATATGGTTTCACCCACGATAAAAATTTCAACCCTAAATTCAGAACACAATAAAAGAGAAACACTGAAAACGTTACGAAGTAATTTTCTTTATAATCGCGGAGTGCGTCTTGGGCTTCGTCCCCTGGCCCTTCTTTTATGGGGAGGCTCAGCTCCTAAGCCTCCGCCAGGGAGTAAGACTGACTCTCGTGCGTAAGGTTATTTATTTTCTGCCGGCGCACCTGCTAGAAGCTGTAAATGGAGTTTCTCAAAATCGATATAATTAACAAAATACGGATTAGATCTTTCAAATTTCTTTCTTCCATCACAAGTCGAGGGAAAAACGTCAACAAACCAATATTTTCTCTTCAATTAGCTGTTCAAAAATTAATGTTTAATCCTCGCAGTAGAGCTATCAAAGAGCAACAAAAGACATTTAAAAAACCTGTTTATGCGACTGAACTTGTTTTTTACATAACAACAAAAAGTTAAAATAGATTCTTCTTTCTAAAGTTCATTTCCCAACAGTTCCAACACGAGTAACAAGTCTAAATCAGAAAACTATATTTAACGTTAAAATATAAATATACTACGTCTTTCGGGCAATACATAACTCAATAATTTGATGGCCACTCGTTGCCTAGTGGTTAGTGTGCCGGTCTGCATTTCGGCAAGTTCAAGGTTCGAACCACGTTTTATTGTGACAATCAATTTCGCTACTCGGTTAATACTACAGGCTGACGACAAACCAGATGGATCAGCCAGTCTCTGACCTAACCATTTAACCTGTTTCTCCTAATACTACAGACTGACGACAAACCAGAGGGATCAGCCAGTCTCTGACCTAACCATTTAACCTGTTTCTCCTAGTACTACATACTGACGACAAACCAGAGGG
>NW_013666113.1:206728-216132 GCF_000517525.1 Limulus polyphemus | reverse complement strand
ATGCTGACGACAAACCAGAGGGATCAGCCAGTCTCTGACCTAACCATTTAGCCTGTTTCTCCTAATACTACATGCTGACGACAAACCAGAGGGATCAGCCAGTCTCTGACCTAACCATGTAGCCTGTTTCTCCTAATACTACATGCTGACGACAAACCAGAGGGATCAGCCAGTCTCTGACCTAACCATTTAGCCTGTTTCTCCTAATACTACAGACTGACGACAAACCAAAAAGTGTTTTTTTAGGTTGCAAATGCTGAATGAAATTGTTATTGATAAATGTTAAAAATACATTTCTGAGAAGAAAAATGTCGTGACATGAAGATGAATGCCTGGATAAACTAATCTAGAAAATGTTAGTTTTTTATTTCTATGACGATTGTACCTGAACTATTATGCTTTGTTCAGAATTCCTCTGTCTTGTTTTGTTTGTTAAGTATCTCCTTATAGATCCCACGGTGGGACAGAGGTAAGTTTACGGACTTACAAGGCTCAAATCCGTGGTTCGATTCCCCACGGTGGACATAGAAAATAGCCTAATGTGGCTTTACTCTAAAACACACAACCAATAAAACTTATCATATACTTATATATGAGCAGTTGTTTGTTCAAATTAGCTCATTTTAATATAGAAATAGTGTGAAGCTATCTAGTTATGAACCAAAGCATTAATGAAATAATTTTTCTAGTATTTTCTTTTCATTATTATAGAACCATTTTCTAAAAAGAATAACCGAGTTTAGGTGAGAAATAACTTTGAGTTAAATAACTGGATATCCTGCAACAAAATTAAAAATATGATCCCAAAAGCTTTGTCTCGGCAGTAAGCTGGGTTGGGTGGGCTTAGAACGCTAAAATTTCAGGTTAGATCCCTGTGGCAAGTTCAGCAGTTCGTGTAGTTTTTATTTTACAACAAACAAGACATATTAAAAAACTTCCCCCCCAGTGGCAATGCGCTATGTCTGCGGACTTACAACGCTAGAAACCGGGTTTCGATACCCGTGGTGGGCAGCTTTGTGCTTAACTACAAACAATTAAAAAACTTCAGGGTCGTACCAAGATCTACCATTTGACTAGAAAAAAATTATTTTTAAAGCCATTGACTCTTTAACAGAACCGGACACAACAGTTATAGCATTTCAGGACTTTTCATTTATTCAATAATGGCGAATACTAAATATGGAATTGTTGTAAACTAATAACTTTCCACTTTCCAGAATCCAACCTAGCGGTTGCATGTCAAGTGACAGCAGGCCCGGCATGGCCGGGCGGTTAGGGCGCTCGACTCGCAATCTGCGGGTCGCGTGTTCGAATCTACGTCACATCAAACATGCTCGCCTTTTCAGCCGTGGGGGCGTTATAATGTAACGATCAACCCCACTATTCGTCGGTAAAAGAGTAGCCCAAGAGTTGGCGGTGGGTGGTGATGACTAGCTGCCTTCCCTCTAGTCTTACACTGGTAAATTAGGGACGGGTAGCGCAGATAGCCCTCGTATAGCTTTGCGCGAAATTCAAAACAAACAAATAAAAAAGTGATAGCTCTACTAATTGAATTGTATTTGTGGCAAAGCTACTAAGACTATCTGCCGCATCCTTCATTCTGAACTACTGGCAACAGGGAAGGCGGCCAATCAGTAGCACTCTCCCACTCACTAGCCAACTAAGCGATTTACTGTCGCACTTATAACGCACCCACAGTTTAAAGTGTGGGGAATATTTTGCCTCATCGCATGCATTCGAAACGGCTCACCAGCTAAAAAATCCCGAGTTCTGTCACAGGGTCAGCCTGCGCCCTCTATCAACTGAGCTAAAGGGTTAACTCTTAAAGTAATTAATAGCAAAGCAATTAACAACTCTAATTTCTCCTTACTCACAATCAAGGGTCATCTTCAGGCCTAATGTCAGAGCCATTGGGGGCCAATAAGTTATTCTCGTGATGATCCAACGGTTTGTACTTCCGGGATCGAACTCGTTAAATCATATTAAATAAACGCTCTCCCGAGTGAGCTAAAGGGCTCACTTTCTAGCAGTTGCCAGCAAATCACTTTTAATAGCTCGAGCTATACGGTACTCGAAAGAAGTTTGAAACTACTTAACAAATTTACTCTTTTGAACTTTTAGAATTTAGTTCTAGACACGTGAATTTAACTGACAACTTCATTCATAAAGACGTGAAATTAGTTGCTCCTATTTCCTTATAGAAATATATTTTTTGAAAAGAGCACCACCCTATTTTGCCTGTCGTGAAATTGCGGTTTTCTCTGGAAAGTAGTACATGCGTAAATGTTTTATCCCAATACATTTATTAGTAAATGCGAGTTGATAATCAACCGTGAATCGTTAGATCTGTCTCGAAATTAATTCACACGCCTTTGAAACAAATCGAAATATACCATTTTTGAGCTGTGACGTGAACGATGCTAATCAATATTTAGACGAATAAAAATGATACTGCTCGACATTTTGTTAACCTACATCACCAGAAATAAGTTTGTCACCGAGAACGAGTCTGCTGCATAATGTTAATAGATGATAGATAGTCTCAACTTTCCATAGATAGAAAGGAATGATCCACAATTGCATAGAGAGAGAATGTGACTATACATCATTCAGGTGTACAAGTGAATCATAGTAAACAACAACAGCTGAGCTTTTTCATAGAACCATTGAATGGATCATCCTCGCATAGTCCACAATAAACAACAACAGCTGAGCTTTTTCATAGGACCATTGAATGGATCATCCTCGCATAGTCCACAATAAACAACAACAGCTGAGCTTTTTCATAGGACCATTGGATGGATCATCCTCACATAGTCCACAATAAACAACAACAGCTGAGCTTTTTTCATAGGACCATTGGATGGGTCATTTTCACATAGTCCACAGTAAACAACAACAGCTGATCTTTTCCATAAAACCATCGGATGGATCATCCTCACATAGTCAACAATAAACAACAACAGCTGAGCTTTTTTCATAGGACCATTGGATGGATCGTCCTCACATAGTCCACAATAAACAACAACAGCTGAGCTTTTTTCATAGGACCATTGGATGGATCGTCCTCACATAGTCCCCAATAAACAACAACAGCTGAGCTTTTTCATAGGACCATTGGATGGATCGTCCTCACATAGTCCACAGTAAACAACAACAGCTGATATTTTATATAAAACCATCGGATGGATCATCTTCACATAGAACATAGTAAACAACAATAGCTGAGCTTTTCATAGGACCATTGGATGGATCGTCCTCACATAGTCCATAGTAAGCAACAATAGCTGAGCTTTTTCATAGGACCATTGGATGGATCGTCCTCACATAGTCTATAGTAAACAACAACAGCTGAGCTTTTTCATAAAACCATCGGATGGATCGTCCTCACATAGTCCACAGTAAACAACAACAGCTGATATTTTCCATAAAACCATCGGATGGATCATCTTCACATAGAACATAGTAAACAACAATAGCTGAGCTTTTTCATAGGACCATTGGATGGATCGTCCTCACATAGTCCATAGTAAACAACAACAGCTGAGCTTTTTCATAGGACCATTGGATGGATCGTCCTAATATAGTCCACAATAAACAACAACAGCTGAGCTTTTTTCATAAGACCATCAGACGGATCATCCTCACATAGTCAGTTGCTTCATTGTTCCTTGTTATTAACGAGTTCTACGTTATATTATGTTTATCTTTCAGTAGTTCATTATCCAGTGGTTGAAGTATGCGACTATTCAATGGATGTATGATTGGAAACATTATCTTGGTAAACACATACCATGTTGGCCTCTTTTTCATATAAAGCGGATATTTCTCTGTGGTACAAAGGGTCCAGAATATTAGACTGATAGTAAGTAGAGTTCACCTTGACTTTTCAATTCATTTTCCCGAACCCTAACTTGTCCCTGGAGCAGTATTCAGCGATGATCATGAATCCCTTCGAAAATGTTTCGAGATATGCCGTGCACCACCTTCGGAAATTTTGTACACCCATCAATCGGTAGCCAAATGTCCCCACGTACTACCATTTTCCCCCGGCTTTCTAGTCTTCATGCCGTTTTCCATAGTTGGTATTTCTTTCCTGGATATGTCAGTGAAATAACTTGTGTGCATGTGACTTGTGTCGCTTTTTTTTTGACAGAGAGCTTTCTTGATTATCTTGCGTATTGTTGTCTGTGTCACGTGGACAACTTTTGCCACTGACCTTTGTAACTTGTATTCGTTGATTCTCACCTGTTACAAGACGCTGCACTTTGCTTACGCGGACTAAAGTTCTTATCGTAGATCTCTTTCTAGATGGTTCTGGTGCCCCAAGTTGATCCGTATTCCTTTCTTCTCCAGTGTCATTGAGTACAAGTGATATCCCGTCTTATAAATTTTAAATATCCGATCTGAACACATCTTTATAATTTGAGAATATAATTATTTTACGCCGAAAAGGGTTGTTACATACCCTTCTCAAAAGCAATCAGTTTTCAGTGGAATCTCCCATAATATTTCAAGAACATTATTGCATTTGCCGCTGTCAGATTTGTAATGGTTATATAGTTTATTCTGCCGTTTCTATCGAACCATATATTGTATAACGATGACATCATTTCTAAAGGCTCTTACTTCAGACCGTCCATCACTGTCTCTCATCTAAGTGGTTCGATATAAATGTATATATTTCCCTCTCATTTTTACCTAGGAAGTTGCTAGTTAATAACTGACAACAGTATATCAATATCTATTGTTTAAACGCCGAAAGCTGGTGAAACATTGGAAATCAATAGGCCTACATTTTATGATAAAAATCAAATACAATGTAGATGTGTTTTTAATTCACATTCTCTTAATATATCCGTCTCGGATTCTGAATAAGAGACGTATAAAAATAACATTTCAATCTGTCTTTTATCTCCCACAAGTCACTGTCCAAGAAAGTCACACACTTGAAGGTTTTATCAGAGGATTTGTTTGTTTGTTGTTAAACGTAAACCTACACGATGTGCTGTGCCAACCACAGATACCGAAACCCGTATTTAGCGTTATATTATCAGAGGAAAACATACGTTGTAAACACTCGCTAAAACTGGAGTTATTTTAACAAATGTTTAGGGTACCGTTTTGGACAAGGTTTTATAATTCTGTCATAACGTGAAGACGTGATGTTTGTTCAGAGAAAATAGTGAAATTCGAACCTATTTTTTATAGAAAGTAGTGTTTTCACTGTTGGGGGTAAAGTGACTTGTTTTTCTATATTTTATTTCAGTTTATAATTTTTTCTATATTATTTATCCGATGTTTAATTACTGAAGCAGTATAACTGGCACTTTTTCTACGATTTAAATAACACCAAATCATCTGTAGAAGTCGTAGATAACAGTCGATTTTATAGCTTGACCTTGGTTAGTTGATGGAATTATAGATACGTATATTTTATTCGAACATATACATATAATATACATACGTATGGCTGTAATAATCACAACATTTCCTCTCGTTTATTTACCCTAGTTTCTAGTGGTGGGCACAGCACTGATAACCCATCGTGTAGCTTTGTGCTTAACAACAAACAAACAAACTGACCGACGAAAATAACGTTTAACATTTCACACGTCTCAATATATATATGCTGTTAGAAATTGGTTATCAAAAATCTAACTGTGCATATCGTTCCAAAAACTTTATGAAAATTTTCTCACTTATTTTTATATTGTTGTCAATCGACGATAAAGCGATTTTGTCTGATTTATCGCTGTTTCTATTCTGTGCTTTTTTCTATATTCTGAACTGAAAGATAATTTAACTTGACTGCAAATTTGTTATAGTATGTACGAACCAAAAAGAATTATTAAGCCTCCCAGTGGTACAGCGGTATGTCTGCGGACTTACAACGCTAGAATCCGGGTTTCGATACCCATGGTGGGCAGAGCACAGATAGCCCATTGTGTAGCTTTGTGCTTAACTACATACAAACAGGAATTATTAAATTCTTCTTTTCGTCTATAAAACCAAAAGTAATTACTATTTCCAAATGAAACCCACACATCACACAGAAATTGTGTAAAGAAATTTTCTCTAACTTATTTTAAAACACGGGAAAATTGTGTGATTCGTCACACAAAATCTTATCTTTTTTATATACATTGCGCCCAAAATGCTTGTTTTCTGTATTGTAAATCATAACTTATATACTTTTGTCAAAGAGTGAACTAACTTTAGGAGGCATAATATTCTAAATCATAGATGCAACCCCGACTAAAATGTTGGAGGCTTGCAGGTCTCGTATTTTGACTGTTGGGATGAGGTTAGACATTTAATTGTCTTGTATGTCCTGTTTTATTGATTGTTTGAAAGCCTCTAAGTACAAAAACTGTCTTGGAAATCTGACCTCTTAGGTGTTTTCAATGGTAATAGATCTAATCCACATCTTTATTCTTATTTATATTTTATTGTTTTTTAAACGTTAACAATCCTACATGACTCTTAGAGAATTTACTTTAATACAATTATCTACTTAAACAGGCTATAAAGATATATGGATGGCTTCTCACCTGCCTTCCTAGAAGGAATTGTACTAGGGTATCAGTTAATCCTGCTGGATAACATTTTTATTGAATTTAAAAATAGATACAAAACTTTAAGTTTCATTTAGAGAAACGTCCTCACCCATTCAGTTGCGTTTTTGTTTATTGTACCTTGGCTACTTGTTTGTTTGTAATTAAACGGAAGTTAAACAATGGGCTATCTGTGATGTGCCCACCACGGTTATTGAGAGTTATAAGCCTGCAAAGTTACCGCTATGCCACTGGGAGGTTATCTTGGGCTATGCCATCATGTCAACTAATCTGGTTTTCAATCTATCGAAGGCCTAGAATGGCCTGATGGTCCGAATCTCACCCCGAACATACTCGCCAGTTTAGCTGTGGAGCGGTCAGTTCCACTATTCATTGGTCAAAGAATAGACTAAGAGTTGGCGGTGGGTGGTAATGACTAGCTACCCTCCCTTCACTGCTAAATTAGAGACGGCTGGCGCGAAATTCAAACCAAACCACTATTCCTTGGTAAAAGTATGACTGCTAAGTGGAACTGTATTGTGAACACGATCTTACATAAGTGAACCTAGTGAAATATACAAGTTAATATTACCCCATGAATTGGACGTGGCACGAAAAGGGTAAGTTAATTGAAACTGCGGACAATAGACAAAATTTAACATACTCTGAGTAATGCCACAACAACATAACAAGGGTTATTACCTAGGATTCAGTAACAGTGCAAATAAAATAACAAACATGGACCGAATCTCGATGAAGAAGAAGAAGCTTGGTAAATAGTTGGTCTATCATTTCAAAATTAGGGACGGCTAGCGCATATATAACCGTCGATTAAAGCTTTTCGCAAAAATCCAACAAAACAAACAAACCATCTGTCGAAATCAACATTTTCATCATTAAAAATTTCAAAAACAAGGCAGAAAAGTTTTTTTGTTTTTCCCCACGGTATTAAACTGAAGGTATTCTTTTTAAACACAAAGTTATGTAATGGATTATCTGTGCTGTGCCCACCAGGAGTATAGAAACTTTAGCGATGTAAGTCCGCAGACATACCGCTGGGCCACTGGGGGTGGGGACTGAAACTTTCTGTTTGTTTGTGATTAAGCACAAAGCTACACAATGGCTATCTGTGCTCTGCCCACCACGGGTATCGAAACCCGGATTCTAGCATTGTAAGTCCGCAGACTTACCGATGAGCCACTGGGGGTGGGGACTGAAACTTTCTGTTTGTTTGTGATTAAGCACAAAGCTACACAATGGCTATCTGAGCTCTGCCCACCACGGGTATCGAAACCCGGATTCTAGCATTGTAAGTCCGCAGACATACCGCTGGGCCACTGGGGGGCTGAAACTTTCTCTCAGCAAATTTGACATGGTCTGTAGCTAATCTGTCTACTTTTCTCTCTCTCTTTTTACGTGGCCTAAATACACTCATAGTACTAAACATGTTTTTCGTAGGCAAAAATATTATGTTCATATTTAAGCTACATAATGTTGTTTTATATAATTGAGGAATAAATCAATAATAAAAAAACACCAAATAAATGCATTATCTTTCATTCTTGAAAAACTTTATTTCATCTTATTACCTTCACTCACGACCGTCATCAGAATGAAATACGAAAAAAAAAGTGAAGTGTGCAACAATGGAAACTATAACAAAAAATGCGAAACTGTGAATCGAATGTTCATGTTTTGCGCCCGGTTACTGTAAGAACACGCTCCGCCATTGGTGCACTATAACAGTGATAGTCAAATCCCACTATTTGGTCATACTATAATAGCCTAAGGAAAGGAGGTGGGTGCTTTTGAGTATCTGCTTTGCCTCTAGTCTATTAGTTCAAAATAGGGATGGTTTTGCGCAGATAACTTTTGTATGCCCCCCTCCCCCCAGTGGCACAGCGGCATGTCTGCGGACTTACAACGCTAGAATCTGGGTTTCGATACCCGTGGTGGGCAGAGCACAGATAACCATTGTGTAGCTTTGTGCTTAATTACAAACAAACAGAAAGTTTCAGTCCCCACCCCCAGTGGCTCATCGGTAAGTCTGCGGACTTACAACGCTAGAAACCTGTTTTCGATACCCGTGGTGGGCAGAGCAAAGGTAGCCCATTGCGTAGCTTTGTGCATAATTCCAAACAAACAAACTTTTGTGTGATTTTGCGTGAAAATTCGAAACTCTTATCAACAATTAATAGTTTCAACAATAATACACACATTATTAGAGAACAATGAAAAGGAACATAAATAATTTTTTTAATGCTCAAGAAAAACATATTTGATTTGCATTTTTATATATTTTTGTCCTTCATTTTTGTAGTTATGTTTATAAACGTCCTTAGAATAGGCGTTATACACCATAAAATTTGAAGTATAATAAATATGAATGTCTTATGCATTTGGCAACAATATTGGTTGATTTAACCTTTTTATTGTAAGATTCTCGTAAATAGTTTTATTTATTTTTTTATTACTACGAAACATTTGCACCTTTATCGAAGACCAGATGATTATCGTAAAAATGGTTCTAGTCTGTTCAGTTCAAACACGGAAAACTAATTTTTTCTCGTATGGAATTTCTTATTTTAATTTGGAGCTAAAAGTAAGCCCAAAGTTGTATCAGTTTGAAGTTAAGCACAAAGCTGCACAATAGGCTATCTGTGCTCTTCCCACCACGGGTATCGAAACCCGGTTACTAGCGTTGTAAGTGGGCAAACATACTGTTGTGCCATTGGGGGCGGTTGTAGCAGATCTAGCATTGTAGTGTATAGGCCTTTTTGTAATGAAATATACCTGAAATTTTGGGAAAACAAAAACAAGTTTGTTTGGTTTTAGTTTGTTTTTTTT
>NW_013666113.1:198319-205882 GCF_000517525.1 Limulus polyphemus | reverse complement strand
TTTAATCAATTCTAAGTACATCATTGTAAATACTAGCTATTGCTAGTAAGGCATTTTTAATCAATTCTAAGTACATCATTGTAAATACTAGCTATTGCTAGTAAGGCATTTTTAATCAATTCTAAGTACATCATTGTAAATACTAGCTATTGCTAGTAAGGCATTTTTAATCAATTCTAAGTACATCATTGTAAATACTAGCTATTGCTAGTAAGGCATTTTTAATCAATTCTAAGTACATCATTGTAAATACTAGCTATTGCTAGTAAGGCATTTTTAATCAACTCAAAGTACATCATTGTAAATACTAGCTATTGCTAGTAAGGCATTTTTAATCAAGTTTTGATGTGGACCACATATCCTAGAATCTAGATTATACTCTGTTGTACTTTAGGTCAGCTGTTGTTATTTATTACACTGTGTTCCTGTCTTTATTGTTACATGAAGTCCAACATTTTATAGTGTATTTGTCGTATAGTGCATAGGGATATTGGTGGTAATAGACTGAAGCTGTTTGAAATTAGTTAACCTGAAATCCGTGTCTCTGCATGAAGTCAGTTCCCAATATGCACTCTTAGTCTTACTTGATGCCAGTTACCCATACATCATGTTATTTAGAGAAGCTTCCCATAGTAAGTAGAACTTTGTCATTTGCTTGTGTATTAGTACATCTTTTTTTGTTCATCTCTGAAGGTAATTTTCTACTTTTTGTCACGTCAAGTAATGATAGCTGTTAAACTAGTATCAACCAACATACTGCAAGACTTCCCATAAGTTAACCCATTGACTAACGATTTTGTTTGAACTGTTTCTATACTATTTGATCTGAAAATTCGTAATTCCTGGATGATGAATTTAGTTTTTACTTTAAACTTTAATTGATTCAAGTTGCATCACCAAGTAGAGATCTTCCTTTAAAGATGTACATCTACTTTGCATTATCTTAATTTGCATATCCTTATCCAATATAGCATTTATGAGTTGGTCATATACCAAAGAATCTGTCATTTCATGTAGAGCATCTAGGTAAGTCATTTCACATTTTGTGCAAGTTTAATTAAAGTCTCATCTATCCTCCATATTCTACTCCTGAGCTTTGTTTTGGAAACTTCCTTTTGGTGTGTCATTCCAAACCTGTTTTACAGGGCAGTCTCCAGTGCTAGACAGTTGTTACGGCTCTTGCCTGGGAGATTGCTTAATGTTGTTAGAGCCGGTCCTTTTAAGTGGGCAGTGAGATGAAAGGCTTGTTGTTTACCACCCCATCCATTCATTTTAGCAATTATTTGATACTGAGCCTGATATGCATCCCACAGTATCTTTCTCTCATAATCTGTTGGTTTCTTAAGTAGGCAATTTTGTTGAACTGGCCAGCTAAATTCTGGAGCTTGCTGACATAGTGATGTAGCTGGAGTTAACCAAAATGGTTCTGAAGTCGTAGGTGGTACAACAGTAGTAGCAACAGGTGTAGGCATAATGAGTTCTCACGTTCCATATTTCACAGTTAATGGTGGTTGAGGTTTAAATGCTCGGGCAGATGCAGAGAGAGGTCCTTCTAGTTTGGTTCTTGCATTTACAGATTCATATTCCAGATGTTTTCTGCTATTGATGTTTCTTTGCACATCATTGAATTTGCTGTTATAATCTTTTTGAACAACTTCAATTTTGTTGTTATAATCTTTATGCTCTATAGATGTTTTTTATACAACTTCAATTTTACACATATTCAAAAGTTGCATCAATCTTCATTTCAATGAAATTTATTTTTGTTCTTAGTTCTTTTAATTTTCTGTGTCTTTCTTCTTGGTCTTCCTTTAATTTTCTGTAAATTTCTTCTTGATCTTCTTTTAACTGCTCTGTCTCTATATCCTTGTTGTTCTTTCCACTGTTTCATTATCACCATGAGATATTTGATCTCACTTCAAGCAAGTATTGTCTAATTGAAGTTTAGTCTAGATTCCCTTTTATTTTCACTAAAACAATCCCATTTCTGACACCAGTGCTATAATTTTTTTTCCTTGAGTGGGCTCTTTTTGATTATTTGATAAAAATAATGTAAAGTCCAGTCCACTTGTTTGTAACAAGTTATCTCTTCTATAACTTTATATAATCTGTTCTGTGATAGGTCTAACTCATGAATGAAACTTTACAGTCACTTGCTAACTTTTCTCTTGTATCTAGATTACAAACTCGGAAAAATATACATCACTGATCTGGCTTACTAATTTACTCACAGATTAAATAACTGACTGATTAACTCTGGTGTTTTGTATATTATTTGTTTTTTCCCAAAATTTCATGAAAAATTTGAAATATCACATCAAATTTAGACAATAGGAAAATTTCTAGGCTTCACAAATCCTCATTATGTCATGCTAATAAAATATTAAAAACAGCCTTCAACATTGTTGATTTAGTAGTCATTAATAATTTGCAATATGAATACAACTCTTAATGGGGACTCATAAATTACAAAGGTAACTAGAATATACAAACAGTATTCTTTGGAAAAAATACAGCATTTTAGAATATGATTTTCTTTTAAGGCTGTATTGATGACTTGTACATAAAATAGATTAATTGTAACTCACACCAATAGGATCATGCCAGATTATGAAAAAAAAAGCCTATTTTGCAGGCCTCAGTCTTAACTTCGAAGGCACTAGTGAATGGTTGAAAGTATTTTTTTTTCCCACTAGCAGTTTGGAACTTCTGCTGTAACTGTGTCATAACTGATTATATCATGTATTAAATGTTAATAAATATGTATATATCCTATTTATATGTGACACATTCTAGTTCAAGCAACAGGATTGAGTAGGGATGGATACTGCAGTATTTCTGTGGTCTCCATAAATTCTAACTTGCAAAAACTTTTCATATTATTGCATTTATTTTAAGCACCCTAACATAGAAAAAGACTGATTACATTCATGTGTGTTAATATTCATTTTTCACTACCAACACATATCACATTCCCTGGTAATTTTAAGTTGTGAACTTTTTTAACAAAAGGATTGTATTTCATTATTTTTGGTTATCTGATAAATCTTTTGTCATGTTTTCTAATATTATTGAATATCAAATTCATTTTAATTACATTTAACAGTGCTTTTATGTTAGCTGTTTCACAAAAGTTAAAAGATGCTCAACTTGGCTGGAAACTGGTTATCTAGGCCACGAGTATCTTAATTAACAAATTCTACAGCACCAAGAGCTACTGCTGACAGCCAGTCGACACTAAAAAAGTATTTTATTAAAAATTAGTTTAAATGCCAAATGTTGGCAAAGCTTCAGAAGCCAATAGACCTAGCTAATATGTGTTAACAATAGGCAAATTAAGAATATTCTGGAAAACAATGTGTGCAGCTTATGAGATTTCTTTTTTGTTATTACCTCCAAGGAAAACTCACATGGGAACAGTATCTGAACCACCTGCCATAAAAACTGCACTGCCTAGGCCAGATAGTGTCCAGTCTAGCTTGCTCACCCCTATGCTAATTGCCTTGGCAACTAATCAAATGAGTTGAAGTTGCAGTCTTGCTATCCCAATTTCCTGAAACTTAGCTTAGATATTCCATGCAGCTCAAATAGGGATTGTAAAACTGCCATGGCACTGACAAGTGAAACAATCTCATTAATCACAATTATGTATTCAGAATCATGCAGTATAAATTATTGAAATGCATATATCATGGGTGTAGTGGTACTCAGCAGTAAGAATCTGAAAGTAGTTCTTCTAAATTGTGTGTTAGAAATTGTTTCTAGTACTATAAACAGTATTGAGCAATTTACTAGTTTACTGATATAATTATGACCCCTGCATTTTTTATACATAAAATGTAATATGTACATTTACATGATCAGAATAATTAGTGTGTGCTAGAAGGAAGAGAGAGAACCCCATAAATTTGGGCTTACCTCTTCCATTTAAATTTAAACCTAATATTCACAGTTACACAGCTGATACATGAGTATATCAAATATTACAAAACTTTAATGTATACATATTATAATATCTGATAAACAGTAAAGCTTTTCTTATTTTTATACAAACAACTTCATAAGATATGCATAGGAGTTTTAAATAGCTCCAATGGCTAGTTATAGTTCATATTAATGGTTCCCAACTTGTGGTATATGGCAAAGTAAAATAGCTAAGTTAGCACCACTGCCAGCCCCTACAAGTGGTTTTCTTGTTAGCTTGATTTTTTTAATTAATTTTTTTCAGTTGAATTTTGTCTGCATGCCAACATATGTAAAGAAAGAGACATGAATGTGAATGTACAGAAGTTTGACAATGCTAAAAATAATATCAGTTTGTTAAGCCACTGATAATACCACAGAGATGTGGTACATAGATGTGCTAGTTAGTTTAAGCATATTTCAGTCATAAAGGTTGGAAACTATTGGTCTGTATATTCACTCACAATGAAATTTTTTAATGAAAGTACTGTACTCTGTAGCTTGCTTTTCTTTAGGCTACAAACAATACATCTTTTTAAAAATGACTTCTAGAATTTATGGTATAGCAACATTAATATTTGTAAAATAGCTTCTATTAAAATAGGAGTATTGATTCCTGTGGTACTTATGAATGGTATTTACAATGATGTACTTTGAGTTATGTTGTTGTAACGTAGTTCTTTCTTCACGGGTTCTTTTAAATTAACAGGTGAAAATAATTCAACTTCCAGTCCACTTAATGAGACAAAATTAGTTTATTTCCTCCTTCTGGAACTAATGTAAACTTAACTTCACATTATAAAAAACAAACAGCCTTTAACTATCAAATATATTACATCATTATAAATATAGCTTGCAAGAAAATATGTGTTTAACGAAAAACTGCACAACGGACTGTTTGGGCTGTGAACGCCACAGCTGATCGAACCACTCGAGCTTATCGCTAAGACACCGGGAAAGGGGCAATAAATTAGGTACAAAAGTGTTTTCCACAGCATTTTTTAAGTTTTACATGTATTGTAATCTAATAAAAAAAAAGTACGAAACGAACAAAAAATTCTGTGTCATTTTCCAAAGAACTAAATACATCGAATATATCTTAATTAATGCTTATTAATTGTCAACAGTTTAAAGTAATTGCTTGATAATGTTACTTCTTCCACACTGTATAAAATCATGAGACATTAGATACACTGTATATTTGACAATGAAAAAAGATATAGAAACCATATTTGTAGTTTGTTTTAGTTCTGGTAAATACACGTGGAGGAAGGAAATTCTTTTACTATTTAAACTAAAAAATGTTATACTTAAATGTTATTTTCACATGAAAATATTCTATCTTTTTTCAATCCCTTTATATTTTTATAGTTGTTAGTGCTCAAAATGTTAATTTTAACTTGAATTTTAGAACATGAATTAGTGAAAGACTGTTTATGATATAACATATATTTGAACGTGTGGTAATGTTACGTATTACATCTCACGCGCTGAAATGACTGATAAATCACATGGGCCGTAGTATCCAATCAGATATCTCCGTCACGAGAGCGTACCTTGCGCAGTAGAATTGCGCACTAAAAATCAAGATCCAATATGCCGTCTACGGCTGACACTAAAATTATTTCGCTACCAACGCAAACGGAGAAGCCATTACATTACACGTAAGTCAGTGATTCATCTTAAGTATAATTTCATTATGTGCCTTAATAATTTAGTTACGTTATTGTGGCAAAAGGCTTACAACATTTTGTTGTTTTTACAGATATTTGAAAGAATTTCGTGTTGAGCAGTGCCCGCTGTTTGTCCAACATAAATGTACTCAGCACAAACCATTCACGTGTTTCTATTGGCATTTTATGAACCAACGTCGTCGTAGACCTGTAAGAAAACGAGATGGCACGTTTAACTATAGTCCTGATATATACTGTACCAAATTTGATGAAACGACAGGCCTATGCCCCGACGGAGACGAGTGAGTTAACTATATTAAACTCGTTTTGATTTTAAAATTTGAGTTCCGTACTCATGTCTTACGACTCTCTTGAAAGTTGAAGTTGAAAAATAAGATATATTGATTTATTATTAATAATCCCATTTATTCAAATCATCAAATGCATTGTAATTTCTAAAACAACCAGTGTATTTTGTTAACCTTGACAATTAATACCCCTGCCATTTGATAGTGCTGAAGATCAACACATGGTTATGACTTTGACTTGTAAACAATGTTATCCACGATATTGTACACACGCCATGTTGGGGTGGCGCGCGTTTGTGACGTGTCCAAATAAGAACCTATGAGAAACGATAGAAATGATCTCATCGTTAGGCGCATGACAAGCTGAAGTTGACATTTCAGTTTAGCTTAATAATATTGAATTGTTATTTGATTTCGAAATAAATTTATGGTTGCATGAATGAAATTAATGATATGTTACCATTCATTTAACTATACATGTTGTCAGTTTTGAATTACGTACTCAAATGTCAAATTATAGTTATGTCACTCTAAAACAAAGAAATTTTTTTTAATTTTCGATAAAACTGCTGTTAGTGTTACTGGTGTTAGTTTCACATTTATTTTCAGTCATAATTAATTGGATAATACTTTCATTCGATCGAGTTCATTACATAAATAAGCTGATGGTTATATAGGGACATAAAACACCTTTTTTACTTTTTTCTTGTAATGGACCAATGATTATAAATTGCAATATTTCAGTTAGTTTATCAATGATGATGATGACATAATCTTGTTAAAACGTACATTTATAATAAAGTTTTCTTCATTACCAATTCAAGGTGTCTCCAAACTTTTATTTTCTAAAATTTAAAAGAGGGGGTTCCTCATCATCAAATTCAAAATTAATCGATTATGGTTAATAAAATGACAAAATGAATGCTTTTGTAGAGAGTTAGAAATAAATCATTATTTCTTGCAATTTGTTATGTAACTGTTCATTAAGGAATTGGAAATAAGGTATATTATTGTTTTATCAGTTTTTGATATTGGGCAGATTCTTTTTGATTATTAAGTAAAAATAATGCAAAGTCCAGCTCACTTAACAAAATGTTCAGTGTTTTATTTCTTCAACTGAAAGTTTTACAGCTAACATGGTTTCATGAACTAATGATAACCGAGTAGTAAACTTATGGTACAAAAGTGGGATGACTTATTGTCACTTAGGGAACTGTTTCTGTCTAGATGGTCGAGAAAATATACTAGTGGCTGTATCCCTGTTGATATTGTGGAATTGTTTTTGACAGAAACCCTGGGTTGTCTAACAGGTTGAAATACCTCTGGTGAAATTTTTGCTGAAGCTTTAGCTGTTCACCTGTCAACATCTTTCCAAAAATTATTATAGCAGATTACTTTTTAATAAGAAAGCCTTTAAAAAATGTATAAAAAAACCAAAGTGACAAGTGTTAGCCGTCTTAAAAAATGTATAAAAACCAAAGTGACAAGTGTTAGCCGTCTTAAAAAAAGTATAAAAAAACCAAAGTGACAAATGTTAGCCGTCTTAAAAAATTTATAAAAAAAACCAAAGTGACAAGTGTTAGCCTTCTTAAGAAATGTATAAAAAACACCAAAGTGAC
>NW_013666113.1:190000-197319 GCF_000517525.1 Limulus polyphemus | reverse complement strand
AGATTAACCATTTAAATCAGTTAGTAGTATACTCAACTGGTACATGAGTGGTCCCAGGTTTGATATCAAATTGAGGAAATAAAAAAAATTAATGGCCGTATACTCAACTGGTACATGAGTGGTCCCAGGTTTGATATCAAATTGAGGAAATAAAAAAAAATCAATGGCCATTAAAAAAAACTAGCATCCAAAGTGGAGCTTTCTCAAGACATTAGAACAAGGCCTAAGGATGCACTAACAACAGCTGAAGGGATTAATCCTATAACTTAAGCAGTAGAGTACTCGCCTAGTGTGCAAGAGGTTTAAGATTTTATACTGAGCTGAGGAAGTAAATCAAAAATTGGATTACCACAATGATCTGAAGTTTAGAAATATGGAACATGTTAAGAATTCAAATGCTGTTATACAATAAATTAATCGTCTGATTCATACGTTGATAAAATAATTTTAGGAAAGGATTTTGTAATATTCAGAATGAGGGAGAGTTACTTGCTTGGACTTTGAGTACTGGTTAGAGTGGGATGATGTGTGGAATTTACTTACTGAATAATCATCAGGCTTGTTAATCTGGTACATTGAACTAATTTATTATTTTCCCATGTGACTAATCTTTTTAATTTAAGCTTTAACAGAAAGATTTGAGGACTGGACTTAGCTAAGTATTATACTGATATTTGGTATATTATGATTATACATTAGACTTAACTACTTTAGTACACCCAAGTAACACTTTTGTAAAAGGATGCACTGTGAATTTATTTTTTGTTTTGTTTATATTTATGATAAATAATGAAGATTCAAAAGAGAATATAGCAACACTCACATTATTTTTTTCTCATACTAGTTCTTTCTGTATTACTAGTATGATGCATATATTATTATTAAGTAGTAATAAATTACTGGTGAAGAATAAAATGCTTTAGGTTTAACAGTAATAGTAATAAAAACAGTAGGAAAGATTCTGTGCAATATTTATTTTTTCGTTTATGTGTACTGTTTTAATTTTAATCCTTAGCTGTGCTCATTTTTGAGTTTTTAGTTGATAGTTATTGCTATTTTTGTATATCTTTATAATTAAAATATACCCACAATGGGACATAGCTGGATTATCCACTAGGCCTATGTCCTAAGTGGGCCCATATTGTGTTTGTTCACATTTTTGCATGATCTTTGTTTTATGTCTTCACAAAAAAAAAAAAAAATTAGCTGAGTTTGGTAACAATCAATCTATAGACCGTAAAGAAATTATAACATTTATAGTTATATATTTGTTTATATTGTTATTAAATTTCATTATTTTGATTCGATATAAATTATTTTATCATTTTATTAAATTTTTTATCCTTTTTGGTGAAAAATTTAATTAATAAAATTCAATATTTGAGATTTCATGGGCCAAGTGCAGCATATTTCTTTCTTTTTGTTTTTTGGATGTTTGACATTTGTTTCATTATTCTTATCAGTTTCAACAAATTGATTTTTCACATTCGTGAGTTTTATTGTGAATTTGATCATTGATAACGACTGTTATTTAAAAAGTCTATGGTGGGGTTAGAGGCCCAAGCTTTGTTAATCTGACATTACAGTGAGGAATGAAATTTACATTAAAAGTCACACAAATAAGTGGTTTGTATAGTCGCACATTTTCATAATTATTTACATATTCATACATAACTGAAGAGTGCTGTCATACAGAATCATACACACTGTTGTATTATGGTTGTTATGTAATCCTGTAAGGCAGTGCTGTAGGGATATGATTTCTTATGGGTTAAAACTATGGTACCTAAAATAGAGCTGTTTTGAATGGCTTGATAGAGCTAAGTTGAAGGTAAAATGCAATTATAAACTGACAGGGTAGACCAACCCAAAAAAAGAAATGAAACTACAATTAATACAATAAATCTTTTTCTGTGATTTAGTAGTATTCTTTACCATTACAAATGTTCAAAATGTCCACTGTTATTATCATTATGTGTGTGACATGAAAGTCCTTATAAAAGTTTCACACAAAGACGTCCTTTTCATACTTTTTTATTGTTAGTTTAGTTTACTATCATGAAAAACATTTGCTACTCTAAATATCTATGATGATTCATTTTTAACAGTTAGGGAAGGGTATAGCAATACTTGAAATGATGACAGTAAAGCAGATATGACTTTGTAATTTTCCTAAACTATTAAGTTGTCAGTTTGACTGTAATCATGTAAGAAGCAAGTAATATTTACCTACCGTGTTTTCTGCTTGTATGAACTCTGTCACCCATTGAAGATAGCTAAATAATCAGTTTCTTTTCTAAAAAGTTTAATATTATGTTTTCATGTGGGAGGGATATTTTAAGTTTCACATAATTGATTTTTCTATAAAATTAGTGTGAAGTTTTACAAATTAAATATAATTCTAGAGTTTAAACAAATGACTTATCTAATATATATATATATATATATAAAAGAAGTTGAGTGATAGCCATTTGTTTATAATAAGAACCAAAAGTAAAAATTACTACATTTTTTTGTTATTATGGATAGATATAGAGATAACATTTTATTATTAAATATTTTAATGTTTCCTTTTAGTTGTCCCTATTTACATCGTACAGCTGGAGACACAGAAAGACGGTATCATCTGCGCTACTACAAGACTGGAGTGTGTGTTCATGACACTGATACAAGAGGCTACTGTGTAAAAAATGGGCCACATTGTGCATTTGCTCATGGAATGCATGATCTGCGAAATCCAGTTTATGACATTCGAGAACTGCATGCTATTGAAAATTCTGAGGAAGGAGGAGGAAATGGGGCATCTGGACCAAATAGCCTTGATAAAGAAAGAAATGCTCTAAATGAAGATCCAAAGTGGCAAGGTACAATTTAACAAAAATCATACAAGTAATTTTTGAAGGGCCGTTTGAGTTATTTTGTCTACTCTTAATGCCATAGAATGTTTAAACTTTTGTGCACTGTGCGATGATGGCTTGTTTTTTTCTCAAGATATATTATTAAATGAGCAATCATTACATGTTGTATGCTTCAACAATATTCTCATTTAACAAAATAAAAGGATTTATTGGTTAATAATTATAAAAGGTTGTTGGTATAATTGTAAAGAAATTCATAAGTTCCAAAAAGTACTATTCAGACCTCCATTTTAGAATAGAATAACAAGATGACATAAGATAATTAAGTCCATTTAGATCACAAATCTGCTTCTCAAAAAAAATATAATCCACCTATATCTTTATAAATTAACAAATACTTAGATATTTACAGTTATTGTCTCACAAAATGATAAAATGTAAATGTTGAGTTGAATATATCTAGCACTGGCATTAGAAATCCATGAAATGACCTTGGGAAAACTTTGAATTTATTTTATTTTTACAGAACAATACTTCAGAGTTTACTTCTGTAAAGATGCCTGTGTAATTATCTTCCTATATATATGCACACACACACATACATATGCAAAAAAAAATATATCTTAAAAACATTTAAATAGTGTATTCCATTATTTCAGTGTCTCAATCTTAGAAAAACAGACATTGTATATCCCATGTTTCTTTCGTCTTTAGGCAACAGCATGGAGCCAAAATAGGGGTTTATAGTATGAGTAATTAATGTCTACAATATCTTCAGGCTTTTTTCCTTACTTTTTTTTATGATCCCTATTTGCAGGTTATTAAATTCCCAATTTTTTATTTATCTTGTTTGTTTTTATTTAAGCCCCATTCTGATTTTAGGTGATCAAATATTGCAAAACCATCTATTTTGGCTTGTAGTTCTTTTATATTTGAATGAATCTAGATGAGACTGTAGAATGATACCTTGTTACAACCCCCATGTACTAAATCAGACAAACTTGGAACTTGTGGTTTTTTTTTCGTTGATGTTACAGGGCTCAAAGGTGAAAACACATTAAAGTTATGTTTTTAGTCTGCTATTTCTTTATATTTTAACTAATTCAAATGATAATTTGCATGAAGATACCTTACAAGAATTCTCACAGACTGAAACAGACAGATAAAAGATTTGTGCCTTTATTTCAATTTTATGGGTTTTGAAGGTCAAAATATTTCACTAAATGAGAGGTGTTTTGGCCTGCCATTCCTCTTTATGCTATGTCTTGTTTGCCCAGAAATTACTTGTAAAGTATTTGTTATTGTGAATAAATCTGTTTATGCAGAAACTGACAGTCCTATGCATCATAAGGTCACAATTTAGTATGTTTCAATATATGTTTCTCATAAAGAAGCATCAAATTGATACTGTGTAAAGTGTCGATTCATCTGAGGTATATATATGTTGTAGTTTATGTCTCTTCCTCTGCCTTGAATACCATTTACTTTTGAAATATACTGTATTCTGAGTATCATATAAAATAAAATAAAGTGGATGGGAGAGAGAGATACTGCATTAGTTTGTGAATGTTGGCCTTTCCAGTTATACTTTCAAACATACCATAGATTTAATCAAATCTTTTGTTATGTTACTCTCCTCTCTATTCCAGTTTTTAATTGAAGTAACATACACCTATCATTTATAATTAAGGTTTGTGGCTCATAAAAAATGAAAAATTGTTTGAAAGTCTCTTTAAGTATTGAAAATGTAAGGTAATGAATGCATTTTGGTTATAATAATTGGGATCACACATTTAATATAGACAGAAACCAACTCAGTAGTGTGACTGAGGAAAAGGATTTTCAAATAGTGGTGGATAAGTCTCTTAAGCCATCAACGCAGTGCTCTGTTGCTAGTAGTTGTGCCTGTAGAATTTTAGGTTTTATCTGTACACAAATCACTAGTTAAGCCTCGTTTGGAATACTGTGTGCAGTTTTAATTTCCTTATCTATGAAAGAACATTGGTTTACTAGAAATGGTTCAAAGGAGGGCTACTGAGATGATTTCAGGGCTGAAGAGGTTATCTTACAGAGATAGGTTAAGATCTCTCTGCTTGTTTTCTTGAGAGAAAACAAGGGTAAGGGTTATTAAATTTTTTCTTCTTTTAGCATAAAGGCCCATAACTTCTTTGTGCCAGGTTCCATTCCATTTAAAACAATTCCATTTTCGTAACAGGGCTGTTGATCTTGGAATTAGTTACCATTAGTAGTAGTGGAGGTCAACACTTTACAGAAGTTTAAGGGGAGAATTGATTTCTTGAAAAGTAAAGGTTGGGTTTCAACTTTTACTTTCCTAAGGGTGGGTGTACAAGAACAGACTTGAACGATCAAATAGTCCCTTGCTCTCCATATTTTATATTCACAGTGCCGTGAAGTATTCTACTTTATGCTTGTGTTAGTAAAGCTTTGCTCAACATTTTTAATGTGTATAAATTAGAACATTAGTAACATACAGATGTTATGAGTGATAATTTCACATTCACATGTGCATTGTTAAATTTATCAGAAAGACAAATAATCTACACACTGTTGTATCAAAATTAACAGATCTTTTTTTTTTATCTATAAACAAGAATAAGTTCAGTATCAGCATATAATATTTAATTACAGCTTGAGGCTGCAAAATGATGTTTTTATCCCATCAACCAAAGACTATTTAAATAAATGATGTATATCGCTGTCTGTGTTTTATTATATATATAAATAAATAGCTTACAAACTATTGATCACATTGGTTGTTTATAGCTGATTAAATCAGCAGTATAAAACAATAATGAATTAAATATTGCAATACCATTATTGGTTCTGGTTGTCAGCTTATTGTCATAATGGATAATGTCTGTGGTAATAGCACCCAAATGCGTTGGGGGATATTCCATCTATCAGACAATATCCATATGCCGATGTCAATCTAGTCAGCAGTCATAGGAAAAAAAAAAATTATCAATCAAATAAGGGTACAAAGCTGAGTGCTTACACCCACAATGTCTCAGCTTCTACTGCCTTTCACTGTCTATAACCAGTTGTGGAAAGGCAGTTACCCTTAAATTTCTTAAAGTAGACATGAATTGAAATAAAGTCACCCTAATATTTCTACTAATTAAACTCCCAACCTCCACCCTTACAAAAAGATATTAAAATAGAACTATAAGATATTAAATAGAACTAGACGCTCTACCTTAAAAGTTTTTATATAGTTCTAACTCCAAACCTCTCTTTTTCTTGAAGATTTATTCAAGTATAACTCGGGAATGCCGATACAAGCCCAGCTACTTGAAGTTAGTTTTCCATCCCGGGTATACTGAATAAAATTACTAGAAAAATTATTGTAAGCTATTTATAAGCTAAAATAACTAACTCCCTCTATATTTTTTATTTATAAGATATTTTCCTTAATCGATAGTTTAGTTTCTAAAATATTTTTGTATTTATTAAAAAATAAAGTAATGTATTTCTTTAATTGCCTGTCTGTATAGCCGTTATCTTTCAATTTATTCTTTAATAATTACACTGGTTATTTGAAGACTGTATTTTAATTTTTTCAAACAAGACATCTAGAATATTGTTAAGTACTATGAAAACAGATGTAATGACTGTATTTAAAGAATTAGTAATAAATCTGAATTTCACAGGATTTTTATGCAATTTTAGAATTGCATATAAAAATGTAAATTCATACAAGAATAATCTGTATGGATATTCCATTTTTTAATAGCCTTATTTAAATTAGTTATAACATTATTTTTCTATAAAGTACTTTTTGTAAAAGTACTTGTGGTATTAATTTCATTAAGTAAAATTTGTGCATATAATGTTTTACACACAAAAAAACATAATTTGTGAATTCTTTTCACATTTTAAGAATTACAATTAGTAGTGAAGTAAATAAAAAGTGCTTAAGTTCTTTCATCTAGAAATCATGGTGTGATACTGATATCTGTACACTCAATAGTAGCTTTTTTGATGAAAGAGTTAGCACAAAGGATCACATATAAAGTGTAATAGACTTAAAATAAGACCCCAAACTTGAGCACTTTTGAATAGTTCTCCTGAAGAAGAATAGTCAACTATTCAAATGTGCTCAATAGTAGCTGTTATTGGTAATAAAAACCAAACTCTACTCAAAATAAGGAAATGATGTAATTCATTGTAATGAGTGGGTGGGCAGCTGTGGATTTTAATGTTTCTGGCATTCTTCCAATATTCTGTGAATGAGATTTAACTGTTTGCAACTGCAAGGAAGTGCTGGCACACTGCCAACATAATTGATATATATATATATATATATATATATATATATATATATATGTGTGTGTGTGTTATTAATTTCTCTACTAGTTTAGGTTTAGTATATTAATTAAACGTAGAACTAGTACTAAGTTTGTACTTTTACTTTTTTAGTTATTAGTTAAATAAGTTAGT
>NW_013666113.1:169128-189979 GCF_000517525.1 Limulus polyphemus | reverse complement strand
GTCAACTAGACGAAGGAGTAGTCGCGACACTACTACGACAACTATATATATATATATATATATATATATATATATATATATATATGTGTGTGTGTGTCATAATTTTCTCTCATTAGGTTTGATATTATTAAACTGAACAGTCAAGTTTGACTTCTTTTTTAGTATGTAATAAGTGTAATACCTGTGGGATAAGCTAACTATAATTGAGGTATGTAGATTGGAGAACAAACTTATTATAGACAGTGCAGTGCATTAAATATGCTTAGATTAAAAATGGTTTTCCAAATTTGGTTTATCATAGATAATGATTTGTGTCATGTGTGAGAAAGAGAACCTGTTTCACTCTAGTGTACTGAAGCATTTTCTAATCATGAACATGAATATAGTATGATAGTTCTTTCTTAAAGAACTTATGCAGTGTGTAATTGGTATACTTACTACATTATTTATGATAAGGCAGTACCTATATGGTGATCTCTCAGGTGTATCATCAATGGATGGGCATTTTCTAAAATTCACTGCTGTTGTAGAAATTTACAAAAATCTTTACATCCTGCTTATTTCAATCTTGGAGCAAAAACAGCGAACGTTCATTAAAAAATTTCCAAAACCCAGATACACAAAAGTAAATAGTAAGTACATGAGAAACCCTGATGGAAGTTCAAACACTTCATAAACTCAGGTGTATACAAGCACATATTTAATTACAAGATAAACATGAACAACTGTGATGAAATATAACAGTTTCATATTCCCCAGTACAAAAAGCAAATAATAATTACAAAATAACATGAGAAGCTATGAAAAAATCTCAACAGCTTCACAAACATCTATATAAATATAAAAATACTTTCTGTTGTATGTCCATGTAACTACTTCGCAGGGTGTAGATGGATCTTCACCAAATTTGGTATGGAGGTTCATTGGGCCCGTGGGGAGATACAAATATTCAGTTTTGCAGTTTTTGCATTTTCACATTTGTTACCACTACTTTGCCCCTGTTGATAGATTTTTCAACAAATTTGGCATGAAGATTTGTTGAGTCCATGTGGAGATACATGCAAATTTGTGGTTTCATATTTTTTATTATGCAGTTTTTATGGATGTTTTTGTGTTTTTTATAATTACATATAAGGGAAGCAACTTTTCATGTCCTAAGATAACCTTTCATTAATCATGAATTTACATAACTTCCATCCAGGGGATGGGTATTCCGGCTAGTAAACAAATATTTGATAAATATAAACTTAATAAACTATGATAAAACCCTGACATCTTCATAAATCCATTCACACACAGACAAATATTAATTAAAGATAAAGATGATAACTGTGACAAAATCTCAACAGCTTCATAACAGTATATGTATTTTATTAATACAGTTGTTGAAGGCAGACATGTTTTTAGGTGCATATTGAACAAATCTAAGATAAATGTAATGTTTTCCTTCTGCCATCAAAGTTCATATATGTATGTTTCTATTTGATTTATGATAATAACCAGGTTTTGTGAGTTGTTAAATGAATCAGCAGAAACAGAGTGAATTAAATATTTTGATGAAAAAACTTAGAATACGTAAAAAGGTGGCTCATATACATTGCTTAAAATGTTATGTAGTCTACAAATTGTTTTAAGGTAAAAAAGCTAATTTTATCTTTAAGATAAAATGTGATTGTTGTTTTTTTGCATGTTTTCAGATTCTAATTATGTTTTAGCCAATTATAAGACAGAACCATGTAAACGACCTCCTAGGTTATGTAGACAAGGTTATGCCTGTCCTCAGTACCACAACAATCGGGATCGAAGAAGAAGTCCTAAGAAACATACATACAGGTGAGACGAAGGAAGGGTTCTTTTTTTTTATTACTCATGACAACTTGAAGATATCACACACACAGAATTCAGTCTTAAATAGAAAACCTGGCATCCTAAGATTGCTTTTAAAGGTAGAGCTTTCTTCTAAATTGGAACTGCATTTTTTTTTCTGTTGACTGGAGTATCAGGCCTTCTTTTTAAAACTACGTTTGAAGAAACTTGTACGTGATGTTAATGTTACATTACCCTGTAAATGTGCAACTTTATTATGCTTTTTTTTGTATGCATAATACTGAATTTAGATTGCCCAGAAACAAAAAAAAACATTGATACACATTATTTCAGTGCCTTAAATATTATAAGAAATTATTTTTGAACCATTTTTTACAAAAAATAACATAAACAATTATGTTTTTCTGAACAATTTTAACATTTGGGTTTTATAATTTCCAACTTTTCAGGTCAACACCATGTCCTAATGTTAAACAGGCAGATGAATGGGGTGACCCTGCTAACTGTGAAAATGGAGAGAACTGTCCTTATTGTCATACACGCACAGAACAGCAATTTCATCCAGATGTAAGAACATTGACATTAAAGCTTTTTAAAGTTGGTGATAAATACATTTAGAGCATAAGGCAAAAGACAAATAGGATTTCTTTTTTAAAGGACTTGTTATTTTATTGATTTTAACAGGTTAAGGTATTCTGACATATTGATCACACATATAATACTTCTGTTAGTAGGAACTGAGATTGTAATTTTTTCATTGCTTTTATAATCTATATAGTATTCTCAATTATACCAGTCTATGTTTTTGTGTGAACTTTTCCCGTGTTTTGTCAAAATAACTTGAAGTTTTGCATGTATATGCTCTTTACCTTTGCAAAGTCATGAAAGAGCCCCAGAAACTACAAGAATCAAAGGTTTCTGGGGGCTGTCAATTTTGTGAACTGATTTACTTGAAAATTTGTACTAACATGTAAGTAGTTGTTCAAAATAACAATATAAATTTATTGAAAATTTTCAAATTTGAAACTCTAAGTAGGGTCAAAGGGGTTTTGAAGGCTGTCAGGACTGGATCCACAGGTTTACCTAGAAATTGACTTATACATATAAGAAGTCATCCAAAATTAGTATCTATGTTTGTAGACTGTATATTGGGGCCCCTCAAATGGAATATAAAGGGAGTTTGGGGACTCTCGGGATTAATTATATGAATTTACTTGAAAATTGATAATAACATGTAAATTACTTTCAAGACAAAGGGGCAGAATATTTGTTGTTTCTTTAGAATTTTATGGAGAATTTACTAGTACAAATAAAATTGTTTACAAATGTTTTGAGCTTTTAGAGAATGAAAAGGTTTAATCTGTTATCACTGGGACTTACTTCATGCTATTAGTAGAAGCAGTTAGTGTTTTGAATACTGATTTTATGGCTATTATTATTAGCAACAGTTAATTTTTTGACCACTGATTTTGTATTCGTTATTAGCAGTAGCAGATAGTTATTTTTTACCTGTTATTAGTAGAAAAAGCCTTTTGACCACTGATTTTGTATCCGTTATTAGCAGTAGCAGATAGTGATTTTTTTTACCTGTTATTAGTAGAAAAAGCCTTTTGACTATTGATTTTGTATATATTATTAGCAGCAGTAGTTAGTCTTTTGACTACTGATTTTTACCTGTTATTAGTAGAAATTGTTTCATTCAAGGGGAACTCTTGAAAGGCGATTATAAAAACTGTTATCTGATAAGTATTTAAAAGTATACAATTCATAATTTGTGGATAGTGGGGTAAATGATTATGTGATAATACTAATTATTCATTTATTGCTGTTTGTTTAGTGAAGGTTAAGATTAGAAGTTATTGATGCATCTAATGTTAGTATTTTTTTTGCAGATTTACAAATCAACAAAATGTAATGATATCCAGCAAACAGGATACTGTCCTCGTGGCCCCTTCTGTGCATTTGCTCATGTTGATAGTATGTTTTTGCTTTTCATCAGTATTTTTCTATAGAGTTTAAACTACTCCTAAGCTCCTTTGCTAATGTCTTATCTACTTGTATGAATAATTGTGATACTCTCAATATGTATTTGCTATGAAGCCTTTTTGTTTTTCAATGTTCACAGTGGTGCATTATGTAACCTCTTATTTATTAAGTTTTCTTTTTTTTTCTTTTAAGGAATATTTTTGTTGCTGATTTGGAAAGTAATCCGATTTTGCATTTTTTGATTAAGTAATGCATGTATTTATGGTTCAACAGCCTGCTGAAATTTTCTGTTAATAATAATTTGCAGTTTAAAACTGAAATTAATGTATTGAAGCATAACTGTTGAGAGAAACTACCCTATAAGGAAGGTTCAACAATATTTGGGTTTTTTTTTGCTAATCTTAATATGACATAGAAAATAAAAGTCCTGCTTGTAAGATACTGAGGTTTGTTCATTTGATTTAATTTCTCTGTTTTACATATAGAAAAAGAGAGTAAAATTATATGTATTTAGTTTCAATTAGAATTATCAGAGTTCTAAATTTTGTCTTGTTTAGTGTTAAACCTTTGCAACACTAGCTATACATGCTGTTTTATTGTTTTATTTTACAGTGAAACATCATGCACAGTATACACCATCTGTATAACTGAACCAAAAACAACAAAAGTATTATAAATATTACAGAAATTGTTAGAAACAGTATTAGAGAAAGGAAGAAGTATTATAGATGTTCAGATTTATTTTGGCAAGAAATGTTTTTAGGTTCTACGAATAGCATATCAGAATTTCAACTTGTGGTCTATAACAAAACGTAATAAAAAATAAAACATGAATCATGTATCAATTTTTAAAAAAAGGAGAACTTCTCTTTCTCTCTTGTTCTTACAGAAGAAATTTCTGAGGTACGTGACTTAGGACTCGACAGTACTACTAACTTGGCAGCCATTTTGTCAAATGTTCTATCACCTAGCTCATCAGCTAGTCCTTCTCAGTCTCAAACAATATTGGTGAGTTTGTTTTATAAAATTTTGGATCATTTTGAAACAACTTATTCATTTCAGTCCTAAGATGTCAACATTGGCAAGTTATCTGATTATTGCAATAACTTTTCTTTAGACAATTACAAAGTTGGTTAAATTATAGTAAGTGTTGAATTTAGCATTATTTATAGAAAGAAACATATATTACAGATGACGTGCTAAAGCAAAATGTGAAGGTTTAGATTACAGTTACCAAATAGATGGGGCTATTTTGTTGGTTCCCATTTTTTATTTATAGTTCATGCATTTTATCACCTCAAAGTAAATCATATTAATGTGCTCCCCAGTGGCTCAGTGATAAGTCTGAAGGCTCATATCATTAATAACCATGTTTTGATACCCATGGTGGACATAGTGTATTTTATGTAAAATAATGTGATTCATAGTTTGCCAAATTATTTTAGCTTGTAAAAAAAATGTTTTAGTTTTATAAATTTGGAATGTTTCTAATCCCATGTAAACTGGTGACGAAAAGTGTAGATGATATGATTCATTTACTTAATAAACTGATGTAAGTTAATGGTATCTAAAATATTTTACATGGCTGTATAAGCTGTAACAGAGGACTTATAACTTATAAACTTAATTATCGAGTTTCCTCTTGTGGTTTATTTTGTAAAAATTACTACTTGTGTTATTTAGCATTCATGTGAATCATGTATCAGTTCTGTGAAAGTGAAATACAAAAATCAAATTTTTCAGTGTCAGTTTAGATTCTTATTACATTTTAATCATTTTTACGTCAGAGTTATCAATAAATAAATGGTGGTATTAGTTAAAGAATTATCCTACCTTTTTATTACTGAACATTTAATATTTCAAAAAAAGGGTATTTTAGTAAGTTTGTAAGTGTACCAGTAACTATATAATGCCATAGTTTACTATATTAGGGAAGAGATTATTTAAATATCAATAATGTGAGAATGTAAGATTTTTTTTGCAATGATAAATTTTAGATTTTAGTTCCTCAAAAAATTAAAAGTATGTCATGAAACGTTACAAGGGAAGTTGCTATTTCATAAATATGTTAATGGCGAATAATTTTATGATAATCTTTATAATAAGAATGATGTCAAAGCTCAAACACTAAAAATTTTATTTTTATCCATTTTAATTATCTAATATTATCAAGCATTTTTCAGTAAATTTGTTAGAAGATATATTTTAATGCATATATAACTGAAAGGAAAAAAAAAGAGTTCTTAATTTTTTAAACATTAGTTTCCTTTCGGGAGAAAATAAAAGTTATGAAGTAATTAATCAGAAAATTTAGTGTAATTACAAAGGAATCAAATAACTTGCATGTTCTACTAATAAAAAGTTTGTGTGTTACACAGAGAAACATTGTTTAATATAAAATAAAATATTGAAGATTGTTGTTGGTAAAGCTTTTTACTCCTTGACAGACAATAAGTAAAAGAGAGAGTTCCCAAACTCAGAAAAATGAAGTCCACACTAATGAAATAGAAGGATCTTCACAGCATTTAGTATCGACTACATCAACAGAAGCAACAGTAATTGATGGGGTAAGAATGATATGAAAGATTTACATATTTAGTAGTAAAGACATTTTTTTGTTTTTCCTATAGATTAGGAAAATTGAGGTATTAATGTGAATAAAATGTAAATGGTAATAACTTCATGGTGAGGCCATTATAATAGGTTTTGTAAAAAAGCTGAGCAAGGTGATATCCTTTATATGGTTGCTTAACAAAAAATATATTGTGGTCTTTAAGTTAAAACAACAATTAGTATTTGGTTAATGCCAGAAAATGTAAAGGAATAAGTAGAAAAGACTAAATTTTAGTTGTTGTTGTTTTTCATCTTTTTCTTCTTAGTTATCAATGGATTGTATAGTCTTCACACCTGTTAATCCATTACCTACACCAATAGCTCGGCCTCGATCATGCAGTTCGTCAACTAATCACTCTGGTGATTCTTTAATTTCTTACCATAAGGCCCCAGGGTCTGAAAGAGAAGATCGAGAGGTATGTATATATGCACTCAAAACTTTAAATTTGCTGCTGCTTTTTTTGACAAGGGTACAAGATTTTTGATTGCTGATATTATTTTTATTAAGGTTTTGAAGTCCTTGGTCACTTTATGGTGAAAGCAAGATGTTTATATGGAGTATGTTATGTAATGGAGTCGTAGATTCTTATTCAGTGTTGTGTGACAAGGCTTTGGGTGTTAATTCTTATCAGTATTCAATGGGTGGAAGAAGATATATATTAATGCTAAGATAAACACTGTGAATGAAATGAATTTTACTTTATCCTAAAATTTAACTTTGAATTATAGTTGTGCAAGATATTTTCATTTGGTTATTTCTGAATGAATAAAAATAAAGTTAATTATTTATCAAATGTATATTTATGCATTTGACAAGAAATAACACTTAAATGTATGTTAAAGTAGCTGTCATCGTGTCAGGTATCCAGAGAATCCTTGAAGTAGAAATAAATTAATTTTAATAATTATTTCAACATCATGTAGCATCATTAACATTTTATGTACTGTGTGGGAGGTCCTTCTCGATCACAAGTTTATGTGAATTATTCACATACTAAACTTCCATTGTTGTGTCTTCTTGTTTGTATTTTTTCTTTTCTTTTTTAAATATTCTCTCCTCTTACTCATAATTTTTCTTCTTTTCACCTGGAAACTTATTTTATAAAGATAAATAAAGTTGAATGAAATAATGAAAGTTCGTTATGTATCTTTTTATACTGTTATGTGTGGAATAGCAAAACTCGGGACATGGAGCATTCTTTTGGTAAACATAATACATTATGTAGCTTTTGCAGTATCTACTGTCATGTAAAATAGCCCACTTCCAGATACAGAGCATTTGTTTGGTAAACACGAATCATTATGTAGTTTACAAGATGCATTGTCATGTGTGGAATAGCCAAACTCAGGACCCAGTGCATTTATTTGGTAAGCATAAATCATTATGTAATTTTTAGAAAATGTACTGTCATATGTGGAATAGGCCAACTCAGAACATGGAATATTTGTATGGTTTAGTGCAGCTTTTCTCAAATTGTGGGGCACAAGCGATTAGGGTAGAGTCAATAATATAATAGTGCAAAATTAAGCATTTAATGTATCTTTTATTATTGAAAATAATAAGTAATTACTACAACACAAATAGCATTTTAATGAGTATCTGTGTATTATATCACATCAACTTAACTCATACAGTTCCTTATACAGAGAGAGATAGAGTTTTATATGTGATCTGATGCTTTTTCTCCTGTTGGCTCTGAGGCTGAGTTTGTGGGAGATCAAGGGTGGACTAGTGAGAACTTAAACAATTTTTCCAGCACCTTCCTTTGCTCAAACAGCTACTTATGAACCTCAGATGGACATTCTGCCTCCTGCATGTTTGTAACGTTTTTAGTATTTATTCTGTGGCTTATGAATCTTCACCTTCTTTATTGGAAGAAACTAGTTTGTCTGATTACCTGGTCCTTCCACAATTGCCAGACATTGCTCTACATGCAAGAAGTTTTGTAGATCAATTGAGGGAGGGTGTTGCCATGCTTTGACCTCCTCTTTATTGGATCAGCATGGCTTGGTTTTCCATTGCCTGGAGAACCCTTATTTGGACTCCCAGAGATTAGACCTTCTGCATCCTATTTGGGGCTCTAGACAAGATGCAACTGTTCATCTTAATTAATCTAATTGTTTCCAAAATTCGTCTGCCACTTACAACAGTTTTGCATTTCTTTTTCATCTTTATAACTGTTGTCTGAGGGGTATTACAGATACCCTGCTCAAATGTCGAAGGATCTTAGTCATTTATTGACTTCCACTTTATCTATGTTATTGGATTCTGCTCTCTCCTTTTCTTATACTGAAAATGTATTATCAATAATACTATCCTGCCCTTCCTCCACATGATAGCCGGTGTTCGGGTCTGATAATCTTGCTAGTCTCGAAGAAGTGAATAAGAAAGAATAACAAGGAGCTTATATATGGATCGGGTATAGAGGGTGCAGTGACGTAGGTGGAAAGAGTCACAAAATTAAAATCACTAGGGGCGATATAGTGGGGTATAAAGACTGGAGCAAGTGAGGTGAAATTCAAATCAATGCTTAGATGGACAAAGAAGAAAACCTTTTGTCGTGATAAAGATAAAGTTTGAGCGGAGGTAAGTATTATTGGAAATACATTTTCAGTATTGGAAAATGTAAACTTTCAGTAGTGACATCAAGTATAAGGTACAGAATAATTCCTAGCTACAACCTCTTTGTCTCATTATTTAATTATTCTCTAACAGTTTAAAGTGTTGCTTAACCCCCAGCTATAGATTTTGGGTTTGATAAGGTGGGATGCCCCAGTACTATCAGGAAATGTGAGATTGTTGCAAGTTGATAAATAAAAGGGTATTTTTTTTAAACTGTTGCTTTTGATAATCACGTAATTTCAAAATGAAAAAAAAAAAAGTTGTTTATCTTATTGTTTTTTGGGAAATGGAGATTACAGTTTTTCTTTCATATAACTACTTTTTTGTAGGTGACTCTTAGGAAACAGTTTGAAGCTATTGATAATGATCCTTCTTTAGACGTTATTGAAAAAACTCGCCGTAAACAAAGTATATGTTTAGCTCTTGGAATTAACCTGAGCCACCTGGTATCCTCTTTATCCCAAGGTGTCTCTTTAGCATCCTCATTTTATCCTACAGCAGTGAATACAGTTGAGTCTGTTGTAGGTAGGTGAAGTGGATTTTTATATCTTGAAGCTTTCATCAATATTATTGAGGAAAAACATTTTCTGTAACATGTGTTTCTTTCAAATGGAATAATGTTTCATCAGTAAGCATATATATATATAATATATGGTAAATTGTTTCCAGTATCAAAAAATGTCATAGTTTTAAAGTGCTTTTGTTTGGACAATATTTTAGGATATTTCAGTGGAACTTTAGGTAGACATAATATGTTTTAGAAACTTAATGGACTGCAACTGCTTGTTGAATGAAAAGGAGATGTTTTTTCAGCTTCTATATTGAGGCTTCAGTATAGAAGCTGAAATTTTGCCTCCTTTTCTTTCAACAAGCAGTTGTAGTTTATTAAAATTCCAAAACCTAATATTTTAGCATACAGTTTCGTACTGGAAGTTTTCTCAGGGGAAAGATAAAATTGTCTAGAATTTTCATGTTTCAGGCTACTGGAAGCAGGGAAAAAAGTTATAAAAAAAATGGATACTATTTTATATCAGTTTGTAGGATGTAATAAATTCTTCGTGTGTTTTTCTTAAGTCTTGTCACAATAATACTTGTATTTACTAGCTTTGATTTTTGTTTGTTTTTAGGAGATATTAATCTTTGAGCCTAATATTGCCTCAGTTATATTTTTAAACAAGTTTTCAAATTAAAGAAAAAGGTAGGTCACCTTTGTAGAATGGTCAGTAGAACAAATCAATACCTTGAGTGAAAAACGTCTTATTGCTGATAAGTTGTGAATGTTTTCAGATATTTACGTTTTTTTTAATGGGGTCCTGTTACTACATACATCTGCTGACTTTAACTAAAATTAAAATATGTAGACTTGTGCTTTCTCACATTGATCTCGTGTTTTCTTGTGACAAGCTCTGTTAGTAATAGTTCTTCTAAAAACTAAAACTGTTACTCTTTGGATAGTAGCTAGTTAGTTTGTGGGAGATATGGTCAAGGTTTCTTATGCATATAACAATATGTGGTGTTTTTAATTTACACACTACAAGCTTCCTGAAAAAAAAAGAGAGGGAAGTGGAGATGAATCACTCTTAAAATTTTTTCATAGGTTATTGAGTCTCAAAGAAGTTGAGATGATTATCATTTAAAATGTTGAATGTGATAAACTTTTGTTGTAGTGTTGCAATAACGTATGATTATAACAGTATGATGATGAATTTTTTACATTTTCATATTGATCAAATATAGTTTAACCCAGATTGGATACTTTTTATTAATAACTTTGTTTTGTATTTGTTTTTTATGCATATCATAAAATCACTTAAACTAATATAAGTTTTATATTGTTGAATACTCCAATAGTCAGGGGATTTGTACTTTTTAAATTAGGCAATGCCTTAGATGATCTGAACCTTGATGACATTAATTTTGAAGCATCCATAGATAAAGAATTAGAATGTGAAGCTAACCCTGTCAGTTCTTCATTATCAGCTGGACTGGCTAGTTCTGGTATGTGATTAATATAATTTTCTTATATAATTTATATATAATTTATAATATAATTTATCAATGAGATTTTATTAAGTGAACACACATTTTATGTGAAATATTTGCTTAGGAACATTGTAGTCAAAAATGCAGAAATTTGTTTCCTGTACAGAAACAGTAATTAAATTGTTTCTTGTATGGCTCTAAAACTAGTGAGAAAAATTTAACTTAATTTACAAATGAGATATCACGAAAAGAAATGTTTAGGGAAACAAAAATGTTATTGACATAATATATATATATATATATCTTAAAAAAAAGTACATGTTATGTAAATTTGTGTGCATAATTATATTTTTTAATAATAATTTAGGCTGAGCATGGCCTAATGGTTAGTGTGGCTGTCTGTGGCTCTGCAGTTTATCTTTTGCTTCCAACTACTGCAAAAGAAAATAAAAAAATCAAGCTCTGCATATTGAAGCCATGGTTGTTTAGATTTCACTACTTGGTCAGACCCCGAGTAGCCCAAGAGCTTGTAGTGGATACTGTTCGCTAGCTACCTTTATGTTAGTTTCATAACTGAGTAGTTTCTGTGAATATCAGAAAACAAACAATAGTACTAATTCACACAATAAAATCAAACACCATTAAAAGAAAATATGATTTGATAATATATATATATACTTTCTGTAGTTGCTCTGCTGATTTTATTTTTGCTTCAAAATTGATTGATCACACCACTAGTCATAAAATCCTTTTCTTTCTGCCAATTAAAATTAAATTAAACCTTGAAGAGTACAAACCTATCAACAAAATAAACCTATAATTGTTGGAGGTAGAAAAATAAAGAAATTCTGTACTTACACTAAATATCAGATTGTAAAATAAAGCTAGCTGGCCTGTTTTAGTAATACCTTACACTTTTCTCAAGGATATTTCATAATCATGTCTGATTTGAAAATAAAAGTAAAATGTTTCAAGTATTTGTTGAAAACTAAGTTGTGAGATTTTTATCCCTTGTTTAGAGAAACTTTTAAAGAAACAAGATTGCTCAAATAAGTTTGGCATTCTAAGATGTCTACAATTTCTCATTTTCTCGATTGGTCAATGACTTCTGGATATAAAGCTTTTTTCTTTTCTTATTTTTGCTCAAAATTACATAGGGAGTTTCAAATAGATCTGGGAAATGTATAGGATATAGTAAAGCACAGAAAAAATTAAAAGCTGATTCTCTGTGCAAATCCAAAAATCATCTCCATTGTTAGTGAACTCATAATGTTTTATTCATTTTGTCTTTGAATATGTCTTTAAGAAAATAATATTTAGTGTTTTGATGAATAAAAAATTGCATTGAATAACTATTGACATTAAGTTTAAATGTACTATAGTGATAAAATATTTTATCTGATACTAAGATGATGTACATGTCTCACAAATAAACCCACTGTTTTATTCTTAAGGAATTCTGGGCAGTTCAGCACCAGTAAATATTCCTGGTAGTGATAGTATTCATGATCACAGTAGACTGGGTAACTTATCTCCTCCTGTTACTTCTCCCCTCGGGTCTCTTCCTCACAGTCTTCCCATGGGAGGAGCTGCTGTTCTTCATGCAGTTGTTGGATCAAGACCTGAACACTCATTGGATAAGGTAAAATTTTGACTTCAGTATGCCTAACATTTGTGATTTAAAAAAAAAAATCATGTAAGCTGCAGGTTTTTTGTTGTTAGGCCTATTGGTTTCCAATGCTTTGCTAACTTTTGGCATTTAAACCATAATTTGGAAAGTTTTTGAATTATTTTATGAAAAAGAGAAGTTTTTTAGCATGCCATTTAGTGCTTACGAAGTTGTTTTGAAGTAATAAAACAATTCTGGTTGAATGGGTTTTTGTGTGTGTGTTTTAAAGTATCAAGCTGTCTTCAAGTTTGGAATTAGATATACAAGCATTTAACAGTATGTTTACTAAATACAGGAGAAATTGGAAAATTAATTTCATTATCTATACATCTGGTAAGCATACCAAACTGTTGAGTCAACTTTTCAGTATCATCTGTTGAAGGCACATGAGAGCATGCCTTATTATTCTTCCAAGTTAAACTCTATAAATTATTGATTGTGGACCAGCTGTGTTCTCAGAAGAATTCTTAGATACACACTTATTATTTTATGTATATATATATTTAGACAACTTTTTTCTTGTAGAACTTTCTAGCCATATTGAGAATCCAGGTAATAATCATCCACTAAAAAAAATAGCTGGGTCTAAGCAGCAGTAGCTGAATGCAAACAAGTGGTTTCTTTACAACCTTGTTTAAGTGTAAAAATAGTTGAGTGCATAAAAAAAAAAGTGTTTCCCATTCTTGAAGATAAAGTCTTGTGATCACTAGTCAAAAATCTAATAAACTTTGTGATGGTATTACATTAACTTAATACAGGAAATATTATAACATTAGTATAGACCTAAATAAAACCAGTCGACCTCCCTGTTCATTACTGTGCAAGACAGTTTTGTTAATGTTACAGATAATCCATGACTTGGTGGCTCAGTAATAAGCTTGAGAACTTATAATGCTAAAATACAAGGTTTGAGACCTGTGGTTGGAACGTTACAGATAGTTCATCGTATATTTTTGTATTTAAAGAAAATCACAATGGATAATCCACAGAACAATTATCTATCAGAGTAACTGTGATACAAGATAAATAAACCTTCAATTCTTCATACTCTTTTTTATGCTAGCATGTTGCTGTAGTGTCAAGTACTATAATAATATAACTGTTTAAGACATATATTTTTAATATTAGTTATTGAAAAATTACTAGATTTTTTTTTTTAAATTGTATTGTGTAATATTGATTATTCTTATAACTGGTATATACATATTTTTATTTATATATGATATCAGTATCATAGCTTCCAGTTTTAGGCTCTTCTATAAAAATACTAGTTACGGAAATATTACTCTCACACTATAATGTATAAAAATAAGATTATATGGTGTTATATTCAACACATAGTACACGTTATTCAGAAAGTAATATGTCACAACCACGCAGTTTGTTTGTTTTTGCACAAGTGCTGCTTGAGTGTAGTACATTTCTTACTTTGTTCGTATTCTAATCCAAAAAATATATTTGAGAATTCATGGAATTTGTTTTACACTCTCTTAATGATTTAAGTTCCATTGTTTAAAATATTACATTTTCTTTGAAGAAATTTATAGTTGGAAAAATATTAGAACTTTGTGTCACAATGACAGGGATGATATGACAGCAGCAAAAAAAGCAGGGGAAAAAAAAAGCAGGGAGACACTGTTTAAAGATTTTTAAATGTTTTCCAAAGGAAAAAAAAGCTATTATTTCTCTTTTATTTCCTTTCCTTTTTCAAGGCTGCTGCAGCTTTCTATGGTCATCCAAGTTCTTTTGATAACACAAAGTATGGACACTTCCCTGGATCTGGAGTCTGTGATTATACTGCCTCCCAAACTATGTCTCCAAATAATAGAGTAGGAGGTGCTCCCACTTCTCCATTTTTGTCAAATGTGTCTTCATTTCATTCAGTTAATTCTGGTCTCACTGAAGTTCATAGGTTACATGAAGAGCATGTTAGCAGAACCAAATTAGCCACAATGGAAGAAGGATATAATCAATTGAGAATGGTAAGTGACCCATATTATAGAAATTCGTCCACAAACTGCTCCCCCTCCTTCCTCATTTATTAGTAAGTTGTACGTTTCAGTCAGTAGGTTCCAGTCATATCATGGTATATTGAACTTCCACTGTAAGCTTAGCATGCCAGTTACATTTTAATGATCAAAATTCATATAGCAGCTATTTCTGTTCTTATTTTATAGTTATTTTTGTTTCTTTGTTACTTTAATGATACATTATGAAAATTATTTATGATATGAAAAACAATCTTATTAGTTTGTACCAACATTAAACACTAATACTGATCATTTTTTACAACCTTAGCACCTAATGCAGTTTGGGTTAAGGAATGCTATGTAAAAATAAAACTGACATCAATATGAAATATATCTTTTTATTTTCATTAATAACTAATCAAACAAGTTGATGTTTATGATCTTTAGTAAAGCCAGGAACACCACAAAGACAATTGACACAAATATAAAATACATTTTATTTAAATACATAATGGCTATTTAGGAGAGAGAGTTCATGTTAATGAACATCTGTTGCCAAGTGAGGTACATCATAAGAAAAATCTAAGAGTGGTTTTTCAGTTCTTAGAACATATTAACCTTTCCACATCCATTCAGGTTTTTCAGATTATATTACTTATCTTCAGAAGAGTTATGTACAGTGACAAAAAAAGTGAATAAATATGGTGATAAGAAACCTTAGTTATTGATAGGAGAAATGTGTTGAAACACAAGTTTAAAGTTAGTGCTACGTATGTTAACATAAGAAACCAGTTTAAAATTGGTGGTGTGCTTATGTAAGAATTAGTTTAAAATTAATGATGAGCTGTAGTAACAATTAGTTGAAAGTTGATGGTGAGCCAAGTGTATTAATATAACAATTAGTTAAAAGTTGATGGTGAGCCAAGTGTATTAATATAACAATTAGTTAAAAGTTGATGGTGAGCCAAGTGTGCTAATATAACAATTAGTTAAAAGTTGATGGTGAGCCAAGTGTATTAATATAATAATTAGTTAAAAGTTGCTGGTGAGCCAAGTGTATTAATATAATAATTAGTTAAAAGTTGATGGTGAGCCAAGTATGTTAATATAACAATTATTTTAAAAGTTGGTGGTGAGCTGAATGTGTTAATGTAAGAATTAAAGTTGGTAATGATCTGAAATGTGTTAATCTAAGAATTATTTAAAAACTTATGGGTGACATATTGGAGTATGTTAGTGTAACAGTGTCAGTTTAATTTTGATGAGCTGAGTGTCTTAATGTCAGAACATTGGTTTCATTTTAATAAGCTGATTGTGTTAACACAAGAAACACTGTTTTAAAGCTGGTGAGCTAATAGTGAATGAAATGTAAAGTGATAATACACTACATAACAGTTGATTAGAATATGTTTGAACAAGATATGCACTGTCTGAGTTTTGCCCTATGTATTTGAACATTTTTTGGAATGAAGCAAGGTAGTAGGGCATTATAATGAAAGATTTGATTTTGAACATGAAATAACTTACAATTTATTTCTCATTTCAACACAACAATTTTTTTATATAAACTACCAAAGAAATATATTTGTTTGCTCAAAATTACAGTGTTAAAAATAATTTTTATAGATTATGAAGTTCTAAACTTTTGTTTTAGGAATGTAGATTATAAACAATCATATTCCTGATGATAAAAATGTAAATATTGTACAGCTGACAATTTTCACACACAAAAAAATGTAGATTAAAATATTGAGAACCAGAAGCTGATTTGCTATTAAATTTGAATTAACTTTCTTAATCTTATTAATATTGTATAGTTATGACACTATTAATACAGGATGAGTTAAAAGTGACTAAACAATTGTTTCATTTGCAACATAAATTCTAACTGTTACTCTGAAACAGTTCATTTGATTTCTGTTGTCTTCATAATGTTTTCTTTAGTATCAAAAGTATAATACCAGTTCATAAAACTATAGTAATTTTCGCTTTGCCATGTACATTGCTGTATAACGAGAAGTTTTTCATGCTGTGTGCTCGCTTCATTAAAAATGGAGACACAATCACACTTAATCTTTTAAACTTTAGTTTTATTAGTGTGTCAATTTAATTTGTAAATTGCTGAGACACACACAGTTTCACACCTGAAGAACAAGAAACACTGATGCGTGTAACCTCAAACAGTGGTTCATTAGAGACATTATACAAGTTTGGTACAAATTTTGTTTTTCTTATCTTCCTAATAATTAGTTGTTTTTTAGTAATTTTTCATTACAAAACTTACTCAGGAGTTCATGTGAACATTCCAGGCATGTGAAGCATGGAAGTGGCAAGCAGAGGATGCAAGTAGGAGGGAAAAGGTCAGGGAACAGCAGAGAGATGAGGTATGTGATGTACAATATAAATGGATTACGAAAATTAAAATTATGTTTATAATGTGTATGCAGTGACTTAAATAAAGATGTAGTAAGTGATTACCCTTTGATTTTTCTGTAAATATTTTTCAGGTTCAGTTTACTAGGCATGTCAAATTTATAATCAAAACTTAAGTGTAAATTGTTATAATTTGTTTGTGTACGATAACCAATTACAATAGTGTAATACCTTTTTTTGCTACAACTGCTTTGTAGTACATAGACATATGGATTGGAAATGAAATGTGGATGATTGGACAATGTTGAAAATGAATCATGCTCCTTGTCAGGAGGGTTTCGGGGTTATGCTTCTCTGGGTGGCAGTTAGAGCCTATTTTGATGTAGTGTAGGCCAAGATGAAATTTGGGGAAAAAAGACAAGTTTAAAATATATAGTTTTTAATTATTTACTTTCTTATGAACTTTGGGGTTTTTTTTACCTCATTTTATCTTCGTAGTTTTTCACTTCCAACTAACAAATTCATTTTAGAATAATTCTTTTAAAATTTGTTGGGCAAAGTGGGTACTGCACTTCCACAAATTGTAGATGGGATGCTGGCTTCCCTATTTAGACACATGTGATAGTTATTCTGAGGATTCAGCTGTATGTCTTATCAGATCACATATATAAATTTTACAGGCTTTGCTAATCATCGAAACTAATAGTAATAAATATTTATCCTCAGAATTTATTTTTCCTCTGTAAAAAATAAAAAAAGTAAATTGCTATGGTTAGTTTTCAGTATTTTATATACATTTTTAAACCTCAGTGATAACTGAGTCTAAAGGAAACTATCATCCCTTGGGAATATAATTATCTGTGTCTTGTTTCTCATGTGATTTTTCTTCATTGTTAGTATGATGCTATTCTAGGCAACTCAGGTTTACTACCCATTGATTATACCTGGTTGGATTTGTTGGATCAGTTTAGTAGGAAAAAGAAGCTTTATGGAATGGATGGTTTATTTTTAAATAGGGTATTGGCTGGCTTGTTTGCAAGGAACAGATGATTTTGATATAATGCAAATAACTAAAACCTGGCTAAATGTAGACAATTTTAATTACAGGAATGTTTTTAAATACAAGGTTATAAGTTGTTTAATAGGGATAGATTACTAAAAATAAGTTTGTGGGGGGGGGGGTGACTTTATATGTAAAATGTGAGTTACGGCCTGTTCATGATATCAAAGCTAATAGTAATGAGCAAAGTACTGTGATCTTATAGATAAAAGAAAAACAAACAAAAACTACTACACCATAACAATCTTAATCCCAACTAATATGGAGCCGGCCTTTTCTTTTTTTCTTTAAACCAAGAATTTTTACACCTGGGTGGCTGGCCCAGGTGGTAACCACACATGATGAGCATATTTGTTGATGGGAATAGATTAAAATATATATATGTTTATGATGTCACAGCATGTGGTCTGAACAATTACCAATGAAGCACAGCTTTGAATGTAACAATAGGCAACATTTAAATATGATAAGATACAGCAGATTATAAACTCTTTAAATTAATATAAGAGTACACAAAGGAATTTTTTAGAAAATTTAAAAGACTTGGGAGCAAACCACTTATCTGGAAGTTTTTTTTTATAGTTTCTTCAGATGTTATTTTCTTTCCTGAAAATGATTTTTTTTTTCAAAACATTATCTCACAACAAAGTTTTGAAAATTTCACGACATAAAAAAATTATAGAAATATTCAAATTATATGAATTTTTTTAAAACCAAACTAGGTACTATTTGGTAAATTTGTAATAAGTTTCATACAATTTTTAAAAGTTTTTCTGTTGTGGGAAGGAAAAAGAACAAGAAATGCTGAGGATATCCTTCCAGTTTGGAAAAGGTTAATAATGTAATTAACTTTTTTACCAAAAAAATTCACAAACATTTTGTTAGTATCATGCTATTCTGAAATAACTGACATATGCATACACATTTTTCAGAGGATATGCAGCCATGCTCTTTACTTGTACTGTTCAGTGTAAGTTTTGTCAAACTTTGTATCCTCAGATTTACTACCCATTGATCATACCTGGTTGGATTTGTAGAATCAGTTCAGTGGTGTTATGTATTAGAATTTTGAATGGTCTGAAACTAACTAGTTAAATTGTATTTTGGATTTAGGAGTTAAGTAAAAGCTGATATATAGTCGGTTTATGATATTTGTCAACAAGATTGATACACACAGCTTTCTTTTTTAACACGTATACATTTTAATATACACACACAACAATACAATTTACAATAACAGTTATTACAAACAATGATTTATAAATAAAAGTTTCACAAACTTACAAGCAATATAAAGTCTTCTTTCTAGTCTGGAACTTCTTCGATATCTTATCGAGGGCTCATGATGAGCGAGTTGATTATGAGTTGACGTAGGTGTAATTCACTTAACGGGAAGCTAGCTAGCTTTATCCTTCGTTATTCACCAGCCACACACGATGAGCTTTCCACAATGAATTTATATAATACTTATGTAAAAATACTAATGTCGGGTGAGGATTCACTGAGGTTAAATGATTTGTAATGTTCAAACTTTGTAAATTGTTGATTCTTATTGACGAGAATCTTCTACAACTTTGGAGAATAGGTGGAAGTTTCGCAATATATATCTAACACTATAAGCTATGCATGTTTTTAAATATAAAGTTAATCGAAACAAATGTTGATATTAAAATAAATATATAATAATAAATTCGTTACAGTGGGAAAAAGGAGCTTTTTGAAATGGATGGTTTATATTTAAATATGGTAAGGGCTGGCTTGTGTGTAAGGGCTATTAGCTCAACTGTAAGGACATCTTTAAACTAAGATTAGACAGTGAAGATGACCAGAACAATGAAGAAAATATATGATGCAGAGAGGGGTGTGGTTTGGGAACAAATGACAAAGTTAGTTTTAATGATAGACTAAAGTGTTATTACTGTAATGGTAGGAGTATAAGAAATAAAATAGATGACTTAACAACACTGGTCAGAACAGGAAATTTTGTTATAATGAGAATAACTGGAACTTGATTAAATGTAGACAATTTTGATGACAATAATTGCTCTTAAATACAGTGTTATAGGCTGTTTAACCCTTTCCGTACGGGTTACGGGTGAAAGGCCATGTCATCGTGTTTGTTGACTCATGTTCAAAATTTTATTGATCTACTATTTCATCAATTTATGTCAATAAGTTTGGTATCGATATGTAGATTATAATTCAAATTTTAGTATTATACCTTACTCAATTTCTTAATTTAAAAGTAATTATTAAAAAAACACAGTTAAACATTGATTTCTGTGGTATGTTGAATGCATCATGGTTCAAATTAGATGTTTGTGATGTCAAAATACTAAGTCTATAGTTATGTATGAATTAGGAACTCAAATTACCGATATTGACAAGCTAGAATATAAAATAAGAGCCTCTTGTCTTTTCAGTTTGCTAAGATATTGCTCATGTAATAAATCACACACAGTGGCACCCTGTCCACCTCTTTTCATTTTTGGAAATGCTCTCTTATATACACTTACTTCTATATATGACATGAATAACAAATCAAAAGCTTAGAATGTCCCTCTAATGGCTTTCTAGCCATTTTAAGGTGTTTGGATGCCATCTCTTTCTTTCGAACCAAGATTTCAAGGAGGTAGGTTGTGTCTCAAGTCTGCTCAAAATTTCATATTGTTTAGACCGAAATACAGCTTAGTTACTAAGCTTGATAATTTATTGTGGAATTCTATGGTATTGATATAGTAATTTAT
>NW_013666113.1:158707-168526 GCF_000517525.1 Limulus polyphemus | reverse complement strand
ATTTGAAAATTATCTGGACATTATACGGATTTTGCATGTGAAATTTGAAAATTTTCTGATGCATAAAAGTATTTTTAATGTTAAAATAACAATTACTTTGCATGATGGATAGGAAACATGCGAAAATGAAAATCGACATGAGAAAAACATTGCTTTGCAAACCTTAAGACTTAATAAAAAATTTGATATTCTGTGTATGAAAGCATTGTAAAGTTTACTGATAATCTGCAAAATTTCATTAACATATGTTTATTAATTTAAAAGTTATAGCATGAAAACTATAACAAGCACAAAATGGTTATGAGGTCGGTCCCAGGGACCAAGCCTATGCTGAAAGAGTTAACAGGGATAAAGTACTAAAAAAGGGGGGGATGAAGTTACAGCTCGTGTTAGTTCATGATATCAATATTAACAGCAGCAGGGTTCAATCTATTTCTGTTTCTGTTAGTGGTTATAAGGGGAGAAGGCTTTTAGTTGAAATTTGTTACAGACCATCATATGAAATTAATGAGAAACTACAGTGAGATAAAGAATTCAACTGTTAAAGAGATTATAATTATGGGAGATTTTAATTTTAGACATGTAGATTGGAAAATGTTAAGAGTCAAATAATGAGGGAGACAAGTTTTTTTAGAAACTGTTCAGGATAATTTTCCTCAACAATTGATTAGGGAACCTACTAGAAACAATGCTATTCTAGATTTACTGTTAACTTCTAATAAAGAAATGGTTGATAGGGGTGGAGATTGGGGAACATCTGGGTGCAAGTGATCATTGCTTTATCAGGTTCGATGTTTTGTTGCATATGGCGATAAGAATTAATGAGATTTGGTTTCTAGATTTCAAAAACAAATTTTGAAAAGATAAGACAAGAATTACCTGCTGTGAATTGCACAGTTGAATTAGTTGGAGATTCTGATCAAATCTGGAAAAATTTTCAATAATAAATTCTAAAGTATTCAAGATAGAAATACTCCTTATAGATAAAATAAAATAGAAGGTGGCTATGAGTAAAAAACTAGGTTGGCTTACAAAGGATATAAAGAATAATATTAAAGAAAAGCATTATAAATATAAGAAGATTAAGTTGAAACTGACTGAAATGATGAGAGATTTGAAGGATTGTTGTAGATCAAGAGAGTTGGTCAAATAGGAAATTAGGAAATAAAAAAAAGATTGGCCGAAAATGTAAAAATTAATATAAGGATTTCTTCATATACATTAATGGTAAGAAGAGTGTTAGGAAGAAAATAGGGAAAATTAAATATAGAAATAAGATAGAATGAAATAAGACCTGTTCTTTTTTATTTTCTTTTTGCCCTGCTGTGGGTCATTAGTAAGTTTACAGATTTACAACACTATAATCCAGGGTTCAATTCATTGTGGTGGACAGAGCATAGATAACCACTTGTGTAGCTTTACATTAAAAGAACCATTTTTTTTCAGTGTTTGATCTTTGTTTTTATATAGTGTTTTTATTTCATGTCAAGGCATTATTATTATTATCTGAATTGAACCAACTTTATTGTTTTCAATATGATTTTTTAAGGCATTAGCTAAACTTGGTTTACTCCAAAATGAAGTAGAAAATATCTCATGTGGATCATTATTACAAACAATAACCGGAGTGTCAGAATTAGAAGCAATTTCCCTGGGTGAACTGAAACAAATAAAAGACCAGCTTAGGAATGAACTAGACAGACTGGAAAAGGTAGGTCTGCTTTTTTATGAACATAATAATAATGAGTTATCACACAGTCATTTAATTTCTATCAAGAAGAAGGAGTTTATTAAATAAGACATTTGTAAAGGATATATAAAACTTTATTAAGTGTTTAAGAATTTTATTTCATTGTTTTTCCTGTTTTCCACATACTTTCCAAATAGTTAATCAATTCTGTAGCTTTGCATCAAAAGAAACAACCAAAGGAAAGGTTTTGTGTTTTTTCCACAATTAAAAAAATTGTGATTTTAAAAGTTGCAAAGTAAAATTTGATAAAATAAATCGCTGTTTAAAACCCAGTTACTTTTTAGAACTTTTATTTTGTTCTGCATTATTATTACTAAACAACATTTGAATTTTTAATCTTTATAGTATATTATTATATATTGATCAATGTTATTCAATTAAGTTTCGGCAATTATTATTATTACAATTCCTTTTTATATTGTATTTTTGGTCTAGATTGTGATTTGAAGAGCCATGTTAAAATACTATACTATTATATAGCTTCAGAATAACTTAGAACAAGTCTTGGCTCTTTGATGTTTGTCATCCTATTAATGTTGTATAATTTAAACAAAAAGGTAGTGTATTCAAATGTCCTTTTAAAGACTATAAATGCATGTGCAAATACATTATATTGAAAACCTATTTATGACTAAGGTAGATTTATAGGTAAGAACAAGGCTTAGCTTTAACTCAGTAATGTTTTAAAATCTGCTTAAATAATTATTGATTGGCATGTTTTCTTTTTCTTTTAGGTGATTTATCATAAATCAGCAACAAAATGTATGGTATGTGAAAATCAGAATCGTAGTGTAGCCTTGTTACCATGTAATCATTACGTATTGTGTAACCAGTGTGCCCTCCACCAGTTGAAATGTCCTTACTGCCAGGCTGACATTGCCCAGCGATCAAGCATGACCTTGCCATTATAAAGTCGTTTTCTCTATAGATTTTTGTAATTGTGTTTGATGAAAATAAAAGAAATTGGAAGTGATTTGATATAAACTAAAGCTTTTTTTTCAATTGAACTCCCAAAGAAAGTTTAATTTTGTGGTTTTTAATACTTACAACTATTCAACAATATTATTTTTTTTTACCAAACAGAGTACAAAAAAGTGTAAATTTAGATATCATTGTAAAAGATTTATAGGATTTTAAGTTATCGATTATGAATATATCTGGCACAAAAACATTATTCTTTCTGGGAATTTTTGCTGTGCTTACCTCTACAAAAAATGTTTAGGTGTGTAAGAAACAGTGAGTAAGATAGATTGGTGTGTGTCATCTGAATGGTATTAACCTTCACAATTGCTAGATTTAAATGTATTATGTGACAGGTTACTTATGTAGGCTTAGCTCTATAAGTGTATGATGTTGTTAAGGTTCAGTAAGCTGCTGGAGAAAACTAGTATTTTTTGACTATTAGTGTAAATTATATAGAAATTGTTGACTTTTTCAATAGCAGTGGTGATTTTGTTTTATAAGAAAAAGCAAAAACTTAAGAACAAAAAAAAAGATATTTTTGCACATCCCACTACATTTATCACAATTGATTGGTTTTTATTTTTTTCCAAAGGGGTATCAAAAATTAAATCAAACAAGAAAGTTAAACAGGCACTAAAAGTTTTCTAAAAACTGTTCACCAAAAGATGTTACATTTTCAGGTATAAATTGAATACATTGTTTCAATTTGTACATTACATTATTTATTATTAAATCCACCTGTGGCCAAGAAGTATCCTTGAAAGGTATCAAATATATTTTAATGTAATATTTTAGAAAAATTTCTCTGTGACAAAATACAAGCAATATGGGCCAGTAAACCAGAGTTAAGATGTTAAATCATATCTTATACTTAAATTATAATTATTTCTCATAGTTGTTGGGTGTATAGACTGTCTCAAATTATATTAGACCATGATAAAAAAAAAATTGTAAAGTATATATATATATATATTAGAAGTTTTGTGAACTATTTTCTTTCTGAGCTATAGTAAATCATGTCTTTGCCCTTGTTTCTCTAAGAAATATATATATCTATATGCAATGAAATAAACTATTCTTTTATGTGTCTCTTTAGTATCTTGATAAAGCAACATAATAAATCATGTTTATTCATATGAATAAAATTTGCTTAGTGTTTTAGAATGTTAAAAATTAGCTATCCATTGATAAACTGTCACAATGTTTTGAAAAGTTAATAGTAGCCATTTTGTCAAACAAAAAATTTGAATGTATTGCAGCTTCATTTTCAACAGAAAAGTAAGCTTGCTAACTGTTTTTGTGAGAAGATGAATTAAATGGTGGGAATAGTAAAACTTTGTGTTAGGTAGAAGCCAGACTTGTATTTTGTATATTTAGCTTCAGAACAGTTACTAGTAAGACTTGTTTGGGTAAAGATGAATCTTGCAAGCAATTGTAGACGAAAGAAGTAAGATATATCCTAGTAAAGTGTAGTGTAAATACTGTGTTTTTTCAATATTATGCTGTATTTTGTTTATTGTGGCACAAATAATATTAGTAGAAAGTATATGTGATGCTTTGAAATTTCTCAGATTTCAAGCATATTGATATAAAATGTTCAATTAGTTGTAGGCTTATAGGAAGGAACTCAACTTAAATAAACTATATATATATATTTATGTAGCATTTGAAAAAAAAATGTTTTTCAGGAAATATTAGTTTACATTAAATCTAATTGTTACTTAGCAAGAAAGAATACATTTCTTACTTTCCACCCATGATGTGTACTTGTGAACAATTTAAGTGAAGTCTCAAGTGGGTGATTTAATAAATGAAAATGTTTGTTTTTTTCTTCATTTTTTTGTCAAGATGATACACTATCCAAGTTGTCACTTTGTGTTCTGTTTTATTTCCCATAAACTTAACAGCTTTGTGCAACTATAGTTTGAACCTTAGAAACATAATGTCTGAAGATAAACAAATGTTTTGTAAAAACTTAAAGTGTAGCTTGTTTTTTTATATGTTTAACACTAATACAAAATTCATAGTTACTAGAATTGGAATTTTTTGAAAATATTGAATATTTCTTAAAATTTAAAAGTTATTTTTTTAAAGTACATACTTAAAAGAGTTTTTGAACTGAGGTGACACTTTGCAAAATTAAATTGGTATAATGTTGATACAGCCATTTGTTGCTGTTATAGTAATGATTTTTTTTTAAGTGCACTGTACTTAAGATAGGTGCATTTATCAATATATATCTGTTTATATGTATATATCAAGTTGAGAAGTAATGCAAGAGTAGCGTGATCAATAGTGATGGATGTTAGTATAATGACAACCTGAAAGTAAGGGTACCTATTTTCTGACAGCTGCAGTTTTCAGTTGTTCTCTGAGTAACAATATTATTTCTTTTAGACTAAGAGCACTAGGTCAGTGTTCAAATATTTTCTCAAAAAAACTTGGAAAATTGATGTTGAAAAGTGAAATCTTAGGTTTCTGGAATGTAAATAAGTTCCGAGATGAGACCCCCATTTTGTGGAAGATCACTTTGGGTCCTTTATAAATGATGATACTGTGAAATGCTAAATATTTTATTTAGGTGCTGCTTAAAAATATAGAGGTAATTTGTTAGTTTTTTTTACAAGATTTAAATGGAGTATGAAATTGTTGGATGCTTGTGATAAACATTTGTATTTCAAAAACAGTTAAATCAGATTTTTTTATGTCTATTAAAAGTTATTTGAATTCTTCAGTTAAGTTTGTGTAAACTTCTTTAAGAAAATTGAACAAGTTTGGTAAAAATGCTGGAGTGTAAAATTATGGCTATGTCACATTTGTTCATTGTCTTGCTTAACACTGCTTGTTAGAAAGTTTTAATGACTTTACAAATTCTTCAGACTATTTTTTTTAACTTTTATTTCTTCTTTGCTTGTTTCTGAATATAAACAGAGAAAAATTTGGAAAAGAAAATTTATTTGAAAAAAAAAAGAGAAATAATAAATCTATCCTGATAATAAAAGTTGTGTAGTATATTCGCTGTTTGCACACCATTTTGGTAAACCTTTGAAAAAAATTTTTTTTTTCTTTTTTAATTAAAGGAACTTAACCACCTTATGAGACAACTTTGCTTCCAAGATCTCAAACTAGAATTTTCTTTTGAAAAAATTAATGAGTTAGCATCAATTATAAGAGTATTACTTTTTCTGTTGACACCAGAGTATAAATATTACGAGATTTCTCACCTGTATTCTTGTAGCATTTGAAATTTATTACTTTCAGAATTTCAAACCTGCCATTTTACATGATTACGTAATTAGTCTGTTATCACATTTTTATTCGGGATTATTCACAGGTGTAACACAATAAGATTTTATTTTTTCCGTGGGAGGGGGGGTCGCCGGTATTTTTGTAAGCCACGAATTTTTTTCACCAGGTGGCTAGTGCAGCCGGGTAACCGTATAGGACAAGCCTGTTCTACGATAGAGATCCGAACTCGCGACCCTCAGATTGCGAGTCGAGCGCTCTAATCACCGGGCCATGCCAACACTTTAACACACGCACTGAAATGTATATTTCTAAAATTTCTTTGATACAGATGCATTATTACATCCATATCCCTAAAATTGTTTTTTTTTTTTTTCTTAACTGAGTTTTATAAAATAAAAATTCATAAGGACCTATTAATAGACGGGTGGCCTATGGCGTCTTTTGAAATGTTTCAGTAATTAGTTAAGGTAGCCGTAATGTTAAATATAAGTATTAATTGCTTTAAAGTTGAATGAGAAAATCTAAATGTGAGGAGTTTGTCGGTATGCGAGCATTACTTTTTTTTTTTTTCGTTATTTAAGGCTTTTTGTTTTTTAATGAAAGTACTACGGAATTACAAAGGTAATGTTACATAATCTACTTATATTTTCAAATGGACACAAATGAATCTGCTTTAAGAATATTCTTCCTTGCTCTAAAAGTTGTAACTTGTAATTAAAAAATATACACAAACTGATACCAAACGCATAACACTGACAGAGGAAAAATGTAAAGTTTTCTAATGATATTTTTGGCCTTAGATTCACGATATTCAATAATTACTGTTCAAAATCATGAAAGTTTAACTTATCATTTTACATTTCAAAATACTTTATTTCCAACAAAATATCGTAGGTCCAAGATTGCACGATACTTTCAAGTTTTAGGTAGAGCTACTTTTGACGCAAAAAGGGATTCTCTTTGACTATTTTCAACCAATCACCATGTAATATACCAACGAATAGCTTTTGACAATGTATCTTGAAATGGCCAATCGTGGAAGAGCTTTAAAGCTCCAATGAGAAGTAAAATATTTGCTGACGTATTTGTAGTATGTGATGTCATATTAGACGTGATCGTCGTGTCCGTTAGTTTTAGCGCAAAATCATTGTTTTGTCATTGTGAAGAGTATCTTATTCTTAGAAGTCTCGTATTGGAATTTTAGGGTTCATTTTACAGTTTATAGGTAGGCTAAGTTTATCCATAAGTTTGTAGTTTAAATTTACTTCCATTAGAATATAATTACATCAAACGTAATAAAGTAACTCTTACAAAAGTGTAAAAAAGTATACATCTGAAGTTAAACTTAACGATAAACGTTACATGTCAGACTTTTATTAGTTTTATTCCAAACTTGGCAAAAGTACTAACTTAGGGTAAACCTGTCTCGTTTGTTAAACTTATATATTACGTTTAAGTTAAAAAGTTATCATTATTGACATTAGGTAATGACGAGCATTAACAAGTATAACTTTTGTAAGGCTAACAGTAAGAAGTTAATTCATCTGATTATTTAACAGTAATTGTAAATGACATTGTAATTTGTATTACATTTAAAATACCAATAAGTTGCTTTACTTACCAAAGGCACAAGTGACAGCTCGATGTCAAGATAACTTGTGCTACTTCGTCTTCGGTATTTACTAATTTCGGTCTGCTCGGATGTCAAAGCTTGTTTTTTGTTGTTTTTTTTCCTCGGGATAGTCACACTGCCAACAAACTTCATTTAATAATCGTGGGCCTTTTTTTTTTTTATTTCAGTGGAACTTTAAGCAGAGTAGACAGTATTTTTCTTTGTTGTCTTTATCGTTTCTTACCTGTCATTTTGAATCATTAGGCAAAATTACTTAAGTGACAGTACCCAGTAGGTTTAGGAATTGGAATACAGGAACTTGCTTGCCCTGTTTCTGTTTTTAGTTTTTTGTTGCAAGTGCCTGGTTTGTTTACTGAAACAAATTTAATTTGATGTATCAGTGTTAGTCGTAACTTGTTAGTGTGACTTTTGTAACATGGGTGTTCTCTGCAAGCATCACAATTTCAACAAATTTAATCCATGTTTTTAATATAGAAATATATTGCTTGGTAAAGGTGATTATGATCATTAGAGTAACGGAAAAGTAAATTATTTTCAGTTTTAGTCTTGTGTATTGTTCAGAATACAGATATTTTGCTATGTGTTTTAGCAATAATGATTTGAATTTGGTCTGTGATACCTGACCTCTTCACATTGTATTTATGCCAGTTTGTAAAGACAATTCCAAGCATTGATTTATCCCAGATAGTATTCTCCTTTTTAAAATACAGTTATAATTTTTGTTCAAAATTTGCAAACCTTGGATCATTGAATAATGCATTTTCTAGATTTGCAAATTACCCTGAAAATCTTAAGGAATATTGTGTAAATTTGATTTTTTCCCAATGAAGCATGTTGGAGAGTCTGACTGATTTATCTGTTAGTATGCTTGCACTAGCTATAACCTTGAAGAAGATTAACCATTATTAAAATTGGACTTATTTATTAATTAAGGAGTTCAAAGGATTTCCTTGAATTTTTTCCACCTCTACTCAACTTTACTAATACAAATTGCTGTGTTAAAGTTTAGCCTTTTTATTGGCTTTAGTTCCATGGATCTTTAGTCTTCTAAGTTATACTTCTATTTATTCTTCTCATATCTTAGAAACAAACTTGTTTTTTTAACCTCTTGTGTGATCATAATTCCACTATTGTGAATGTTGTTGGTGTCATGTTACTGTACTTTGACATGGTTTACATCCATCTAAACAGTATTTTTATAACAGTCGATGTGTAGTGTATGCATGGTGAGTCTGTTATTTGAAAGGTTAGTTATGGTTAAGCTTTTTTTTTCTGTAGGTATTCATTAAATCATGGCTCGTACAAAACAGACTGCTCGAAAGTCTACTGGTGGTAAAGCTCCTCGTAAACAGCTAGCTACCAAAGCAGCTCGTAAGAGTGCACCATCCACTGGTGGTGTGAAGAAGCCTCATCGTTACAGGCCAGGTACTGTTGCCCTTCGTGAAATCAGACGTTACCAAAAGTCCACTGAGTTGTTGATTAGAAAGTTGCCATTCCAGCGTCTGGTTAGAGAGATTGCACAGGACTTCAAAACAGACTTGAGGTTTCAGAGTGCTGCAATTGGTGCTTTACAGGTGAGTGTTCAGTTAACACAATGTGCATTATTTATGAAGGGTTTGTAGCATACAATAAAACTACAGAGGTGAAAAGGAACATAACTGAAATGAAATTATAGTAGTTAGTTTTTATACCATTAGAAATAACATATTTAACTTATTAAAAAAATGTATGCTTTACAGGTTTATTGACGTGAGTTATAAAAAACGTTTAGGTATGGACTGTAGTTGAGCTTTAATTCTGGGGTTATACAATAGTTTGTGCAAGACAAATTTTGTTTATTAAACAACCTTATTTTATATGGTTACCTTTTTTTTATTATTATTATTATTATTATGGAAGTTGTAATTTGGTGAATTTTCTTTTCATTGATGTTTAGGAAGCTAGTGAAGCATACCTTGTAGGTCTGTTTGAAGATACCAACTTGTGTGCTATCCATGCTAAACGTGTCACTATCATGCCAAAAGATATCCAGTTGGCAAGAAGGATCCGGGGAGAACGTGCATAAATGCCTTTTTGGTTCACAATTTTCAGTAAATACGTCTACCTATCACCAGTTTCTTCGTGTACCATTTCAGAACGTTTTTACTTGCAAATGACTGATGGAATGATCTTTGAATTTAACCATCTTTGTCTCCAGATCATTTTGTAAAATTTAGGTTTGTAA
>NW_013666113.1:140872-158423 GCF_000517525.1 Limulus polyphemus | reverse complement strand
TAGGTGTTGTAGGAAGCAGTGTTGTTATTTCACTGCCAGAATGTTATTTCCCTCCAATATTATGTGTTTTGTGTTGTACAGGATGTAACTTGCACTACTAAAATATCTGTTGTGACATATTTTTAGAATATATTAATGTGTCCTTGTAGTTCAATAAACAGTAGTTACTTGATGAAACAATAATGCTGGTATTTACAAATTTTCTGAAAAAAACATCATTACTATGGTAACTGTCAAATAAAGCTTTGTTATTCAAAAATAGTCCAAAATACAATTAATAATATGAAAATTAGTACATTTTAAGATTTTGATCTGTTTTCCAATTTTACCTACCCATACAAAATCCTATATGTAAAAAGTGTAATGCGAGATTTATATTTTTTTGCCAACACAATTTCCCAGTAACATAACGCCATACACTGTTATCATTGTGTAGAATTTATAACTGCTGCTGTTTTGTTCGAAATATGTAGAACGTAAACATACATTCAGAATTTAAAAAAAAGAACAACATAAAAATGAGAAAAGAAAAAAAAAGGTTAAGCCTAACCTATTAACAGCGGCAGGAATATATATGACCTGAGAGGATGAAAATAAATCGAAACTGTGGCCCAGCTTACAGTAAGACCAAAGTTATCGTGGTTCATTCAAGTGCTTTATTGGAATATAGTTAAGAATAAGAAAGTTCAACTTGAGGCCAATTAAACAGCGAAAAAACCTATGAGAGGATGAAGTGCTGTTTGCATACGTCCTGAACGTCTTATCTTAAAGCATTTTCGTGGTGGTTGGTGCACTTAAACAATGTATCAAGAAGTCTTAGAAACCAGTATTGTGGGACTAAACGATTTTGAATCGATGGGGTTGTGATAATCGGAGACCCTAATTTCGTTACATCAGTGAATTAAGCAGAACGAACTTGAACTGAAACTTATTTTGAAAAATCGGAAATACTGGTTGATATTTTCGCGACACGTGTACTAATAAGTAATCGATTTCATCGCTCGGCTCTAGGGAGCATGCAATCAAGTATTGTAGTCATATTGAGGCGACCAACACTTGCGACTAGTCCAGTGGAAGACTGTCAAGAAAGAGAAAAACTTGTGGAATTTATGGGACCAGATAGCAAATTGCACTGGAACAAACATTTAAAAAGGCATTACATTAACAAAACAGAATAGTTTTCACCCCCACGCTGCTATAGGCACAATGGATTTGGGTTGAATACTAAGGAAAGTAATAATGAGCGATTATCATCACCATGTAAGGTACTCATTAGTCTGACTAATTCTATCTGGGTATTGACAGAGAGTTATATCATCTTTAATCTGCAGGTTCAGGTTAATGACCATCAAAAACTCAGTTCTGTGGTGAGTGATTGATCTGACAATTACAATGGAAAACTTTCTCAATAAAGATATACCTTAGTTTCTTAGAATACATCATGTGCCATGAAAATATCAGGAACACGTTTGGCTGCAGTCTAGGTACAAAAAAGGAAAGTGGGAAATGCGTTTTTGACATTTATGTGAGTGAACATTTCCTACAAAACAGAATTATTCTACTCAGAAGACATTTACAAAATAAATACTGTGTAAATAAGAAAACTATTAAGTTATTGAAAATGGTTCATAGACGGGCTACTAGGATGATTCTGGAATGATTATCTTGTAGGGATAGTCTTATGCCACTTATCTGGGGAATCAGTATCAATAACAAATTCTGATTTCATTGTGTTACACTTAGTAGATGAGAGGTCATAGGATTAAAATTTGAAAAAAAACAACTGTGGGCTCCAGTTAAGATATTCGTATTTTTCTAACAAGGTGATTGGCTTATGAAATGAGTTGCCGTTGGCAACAGCGGAGGCCGGCACTTTGCGAGAGTTTAAAAGAGGGATTAACAATTTCATGAAAAATAAAGAGTGGGCTTAAGTTTTTTCTCAAGGATGGATGTGCAGAACCAGCTTTGAAGGTCCAAATCGTCCGTATGTTATGTCTACTCCTGTAAAACTTTTAATTGTTAGTGCATTTCAATTGAAATACTGCACGATTACGACGAACTGTTGTGGGTTTTACGAAGCATTTTTGTTAAAAGCCAAGATGGCTGAGGCTCTTGACCCTTTTGAAAGGTTAATACTTCAAGTAAATTATTGTTTTCAAAATAACTGACTGTAATAAGATAGGGTTTCACAAAATTTTAACAACATATTTCCTAGTATTTCAAGAAGGTTTTTTTTTAAGAGGTAGATTTACTCATAATAAACTCATTTCACTGATAGGATTGATATATTAATCTCTAAATACATTATGAACATTTCATCGGAAAGAATACTTCATGTCTCTAGTTTAAAATATTGTTAGAAAACAATAGACTATAAATAAAATGTGACTTCATTAATGAGTATCAACAACATATAAATTGTTTTGACATTGCCTAATTGATATTAATACGATCCATTATTCGTTTCGATCAAAAAAGACCTTTAAACACAATGTTTTATTTGTTTGTTGTTAAGCGCAAAACTACTCAAGGGGGTAATGTGTGCTCTGCCCATGTGGTATCGAAACTCGATTTGAGCGTTATAAGCCCTTAGACTTACCACTGAACCACCGGGGATATACAGTGAAGAAGAGATATGTTGATATAAATTTATTTTCTGGAGAGTTTAGCATAATTTCTCCATAAGATAAATTTATATCAATAGCAAGGATACATAAAACTTAAAGTGTTGTGTAGCCTTATTAGCAATTGTAAACAACAATGTAAAAGCTAAGGTAACGAATCCGAATCTACATTTTATCGCGTTTATTACATTTTCCAACATATGTGATAGAACTTTTCAAAATGCTCATTTCAAACGAACACAAGGAATTTTTTTGAATAATAAAAATTAAATTAAATGGTGAGCCTTGTGGTCAAATACATTTTTGTTATCTGTTGTTTTTGTTTTCTTTTAAGGAAAGCAAGTTTGGGATTTCAAACCCCAGTCAACAACGTGTTACTAAATACTTGCTATATCTATAACGATTTATTTATCTACAACCACATTTATGCCTAAGAGAAGGATTTAACGCAAGAAATTTGGGAAAAGACAAATAACCTTTGCATATCAATAAACAATTTTTTTATACAAAAATAAATGGATACATTGATTTAATTATTTTCCATATCAAAAAGTCGTTAATAATGCTATACGACAGAATAAACTTATTTTGTGACAAAACATAAACAAAATCTATTTTATTCGTCTCTCTGTCCCCCAGTGGCACAGCGGTATGTCTGCGGAATTACAAAGCTAGAAACCGAGTTTCGACATAGAAAACGAATATACCCCTTTATGTTATATAAGTTTAGATACTAGTAAGTGGACTGTGCTTAACTACACTTTTTTGAACAGATTATATCCAACTGTGAACCACGTCAATGCTGTATTAGGCTGTTACATTTTGCCAATTGGGGTTAGTGTAGACTAAATTTATATGTAACTAGTAAATTAGAGAACTTTTTACATGCTGGACATAGATAGAGAATACAATGCTTCTCCTTTCTTGAATACTGATATTAGTCTCCTGGCCTGGGTTATATAATGTTTTAAGAAGTATTAGCAGAGCTTGAGTTTGAATACAGATTCAAGCAAAACTACAGTTTGATTGGAATTGCCACCTTCTCCATTGGAACAAATCTTTCATTGAATTTAGACATATGCAGTTGTGTTTTGTTAGTTGTTGCTGAAATCGGTTATCGTCAAAGAAAACACAGTCATAATATTTGTTGTCGTTCAGTTCTTTTGTGAATAAAATGTTTTGTATATGTGTGTGTATCAAAGATGGTGTGATTTTGTCATTCTTTTTCCTTTTTGTTAAATTTTTTTGCCGTTATTTCATGCTATTATTTTTCCCTTATCGATGTTCATACATGCGCATACCATCCCACTTTAACTACTGAAGCAATTTTGCAAACTTAATACTTACCTGTAAGTTTAAGTTTAATCTGAAATTATTACACGATTATAATCCATGCAGTTTTGTCTTTACTTCTGAAAATTTATCAATTTATTTTTTATAATGTCTACTATTTGCGATGCTGTATGAATGTGGCTGAAATTATATGAAATTCTTAAGTGAAACAAGTTAATATATTCATTGTTATTATATATTTCAAGCAACAGAAAGGAAGTTAATATTACTTGCGTATTATTTGTTCAACTATGCAAAAGCGTGATATTTGGAGCTTAAATATGCGATCAGAACATGTAACACTTCCTCCAGAAGACACGCATTTATATGTAAATTTGTATTAGCATATCTGACTCGATGTCTGCTTGGATCTTAAATACATTTAATAACTGTGCTACACAGGCTTGTACATGATATATATATATATATATATACACACACATTTATTTAAACAATTATAACTGCGTAGGTAAATGTCTTTGTAAGAAAACTGGTTTTTACCAGCAGGTGCCGCATATACACAGTATATCAGGTGCTTACCGCTTAGATATAAATAAAAATTAATGACTGAGCAATCTGACTTCTAGAATGGTAATAACATAGTGTGATTGAGTAAGGTAAGTACTTTTAAGTGCCAACTTTTTTTTTTTTTTTTATATATCATGTTTTAAGATGAAATCTTTAAATCTAATTTCTTAGAGTGTTAGCTAATCGAATTTTGTGAGAGAGGTGACTTTACATAAATTTCACAAATAGTAGTGAGAAGGCTGAACTATAGTTTAGTAGTTAATTTATCACTTTATGCATATGTAATCATAAAGAGTCGATAAACTATATATACTATAAGTATAACTTATGGATGGCCAAGATACTCAGTAGGCATATTATAAATATGCACGCTAAAAAATCAGTAATGACAGAGAGTTTTACTTTAAAAGATGATTGCTTCTCGCTTTCATTTGTTTTATGTTTCTCTATCCAACAACTCCAAAATTTTATTACATGCATTCATAGAGTACACTAACTTTCAGTCAGGGTAAAAGAAATGTTATAAAAACAGGTAATAAAAAAAACATTTTTTAAACGTAAAATGATGTAGGGATGATGGGGCCAAAAGGAATGCAAACAAAAAAATATAGGGATGATACAGCTATACATAGGTCATCCCTACGTTTAATATTAAAATTTAATGTTACACTGTAAAATGCATACTTGACTTTAATATTACTGCAGTTGGAAGTCATATATTCCTGATTATTGGTATACAGTTTATCAAAGTATCATGGTCATGTTGGGGTAGACATTAATGTAGTGTATCTAAGAGCTTAGGACTTGTGTACAAGGAAAACGAAGTTGAGTAAAAGTATGCCTATTACTATAGACTATTACACACTCTTGCTATGAGGCATTTGGATTGACTGACATCTAACTATTTTGTATTCATGTATTTTACAATGTAGCATTAAATTTCAATATCAAAAGTCATGTAGGGATGATTTATGTGTAACTGTATCGTCCCTATACTCTTCTTTGCATTCTTTTTGGCACTGCCATCTCTACATCATTTTACATTTACAAAATGTTTTTCATTACTTTAATATACAGAAGTTATGACTGGAATGGAATAGAAATATACCAAACCTATGTTCTGAGACTTAATTTTCATATCTATTAATATATTGCAGTCTTCAGATACAGTTGATACACATTAAAAAATTAAGCTAGCGTTTAAGAAAGAGTACTTAAAAGTTAGAATGATTTTTCTTTAACCAATGAATTGGGAGAATTTTATGAGGAAGAAACAGCTTTGAGATAACAAAGTTTGGAGACTGCTTGAAAGGGTAATTTGGGGGGGGGGGGAGATATATAGTTTAAAACATTAACAAATGTATAAAAATACGACAATGTTTTGTCATCATCAGGTACATCCCAGATTATCCCACTATCTCACCATAGAACCTTTTCCAATAAGTTAGTATTGTATCTTAATAATGAAGCCAAATGTACATGGTATTCCAAGTGAGGCTTAATTGGTGATTATAAGGGAGAAATAATTGCATCTTTTGACTTTCAATCTATGTCTATAAACACATCATCAAATTCCATTAACTTTACTACTAATAACAGAGTACTGCTTTGGTGGCTTGACTTGTTTATTCACCATTAATTAGCAATACATCAAGATCCTTCAATTCCAAATTATGATAACCCAAACTGATTATCTCCACTTACTATAATTAAAGATAATTTGTCAAATATTTGTACAACTTTCTGATAGATCTAAAGTCATCATTCTGTAATACCTCAATATTCTAAATACAGCTCGGAATACTCACAAATGTATTGTCATTAACAAACTTTACTAAGTATTCTTCTTTCAGTATAACATAATATGAACATTTAAGGACAGGGTACATCTCAGTCCATTGAGACTGTCACATCAGTTAAAGTAAACTTTAAAAGTAATAAAACCTTGTGGACCAGCATTTATCATTTAAATATTCATCAAGCCTTCCTTTAAATTTATTGCATTCACCACATCCAAAGATCAACCAATTTTTTAGAAAAATAAACCTGTCTTAGCTGAAGGTGACTCTTACCCTGCCAAAATTTGTATTTGTGTCCTTTAGTTCTACCATTCTAACCATTAAGTAAAAAAAAAAAAAAAAGAACTATGGTTCAACGTGATTGATATCATTAACAGCCTTAACAGATCCCTCTAACTCTTCTTTTTTGAGAAAACAATATTATAAATCTTAACCTATCCTCATATGACAAACTTTCCATCCCATATATAATTTAGTAGCTCTTTTTTTAAAATTTCTTCCAACAATTCAATGTCCTTCTTAAGGCAAGGAGTCCAAGAGTGAACAAAATACTACAAATTTGGCCTAACTAGTGACAAATATAATGAAATTATAGAACTTCTTTGGACTTGTATTCAATATGTCTGTAAATAGAACCTAAAATCCTATACTACTACAGCATACTACTTGGATGGCTTGAGAGACTGATCAATCACACTTCAAGATCTTTTTCTTCCATAACATTGTTATACTTATGATTTAAATTATGATTACCTTGCATTTATTGAGAATAGAGAGGTGATTATCAAACTATGAACAATGCAGTCTAACAAGTGCATTGTAGATAAGCTACTCATTTGTTAATAGTGAGATAATAATAATAATAATAATCAAATCAGAATAGAATCGGAGAATGGTTTCTGAAATGGTTCATACCTTTACTGATGATTATCTTTTATCTGTTACTGATTAGGCTTATTGAAAATTAGAAACAACAACAACAAAAAAGCAACAGCATATGTAAACTAAAAGTGGTTTTACTGATGCATAAATAAGAACAAGCTGAAAAAGATTAGTAATTGATTTGTATGTTTGTACATGTATATCCATTTAGGAAAAGTAAGAATGAAGCATGAGTTATATTCTAACAAATTACTCAACAATTATATGTAACACTCTACCACCTTAGGTTTGCATTTAAATGCTACCATTAAAATGGACACATTACAAGCTTATTTTCACAGTCATCTTGTCAGTTCCATTATCATAACGTTAGATTTTACAACATGACGTTGCAAAAAAAACAACAATAAATGCAGTCATAATCTAAGTGTTGGAGATAGTTGAAATTGTATTTTTTATTATTATTGGCTAATACAATCACTACTGATGTTATGACATTTTTGGTTAAGTAGTTTTCCCTTCAGTTGGGGAGTAGTTTGTAAGTGAATGTAAAGATACTTGTCATCCTAGGAAACTTGTAGATATAATTTATTGGTGAATGCCTGCTTATAGCACTGGTAACAAAACTTACCAGAAGTATAGATTATTCATTGTGGATACTGGAAATGGAACAGCAAATATGAATAAAGAGAACCTTTGAATTAGAGTAAAGCAGGAAACTTGCATTTTGTTGTCAAACAGGTTCTTAACAAGCAAGTAATTGTTTTTGAGGAAATTTCATTGAATGTCATAGAAACAATTGGTAATCCTGGTAAGTCTTTTTCACCATGTTAGAATGTAACGAAATTCATGAAACTTGTTACTTAGATACTATTCTTAAATAGATCTGTAGTGAGACCCAGGACAAGTGTCGATCCTTGATGAACATCTGTGCTGTAGCAGAGCTAGTAGTACTATAGATTTGACCTTTGCTTTTGTCAGATGAATATTCTTTTAATTACACGAAGAAAATTGGGTTGACTTTCATCCATCTTGCCATGCCATTACTTTGGTCATGTCATCTGATTCAAATAGAACATTTTTCCTTGTTATTTATAGGTTTGTTTCTTTGGAATGGAATGAATAAATAGGTTATAATTTTTTTTTTATAGCAAAGACTATTACCTTATTGGAACTTAATAGATGAAAAATGGAGACATTGAAGTATTTATTTTTCATTATTAAAATAATGTTTTTTTAGTTAAGGAGGGTTTACATCAAAAGCCAAAAAGTTTCTGGAGGGGTAACTTTTGTTTTCCAAATGAGAACATAAATTAGATAAGATTTGTATCCATGTAAATATGTATTTCTGTACACGAACAAATAAATTCGAAATACAAATTGTGCATACCAAATCTGCATACTATCCATCGGAGTAGTATACCAAAAGATAGATTAGGTCTCTACATCATTCGTGGATTTTCCCTTTTTTTCATTGAACTTACAAGTTTTAGTGAGGAGGGGGGAACCCAAATAATTTGTACAATGATTAGTGGCTTTTGATTACCCAAAGTTCAGGATTACTGTTGTACTATAAATTATAAAAGTCCAATTTTATTGACCAATGTCAGCAAAGTGTTTACTGTATTGAACTTAAGCTGTAATTGCCTAGGATTGTTCTTACTAGGATGTTAATACAGAAATAAGAGTTAAGTGCTTATTAAACATTGCCAAAATGTTAGTTGTTAGAATATGAAAGTCATTAAAACCCAAAAAAAGTTCAAGTTTTTAGCATTGCAGTTTATTTTGACAAGTAAAATGCTCATTACATCATAAGCTTATCTGGGGCATTGTAATCCCCATCATCCATAACATTGTCTAGCAAAAACTTAAAGGAGTTCAAACTACCAGACACGCCACGTCTTCTGGCAAACTATTCCACAAGTTAAGTTTTAAAAATGATAGAATTTTGCCTAATAATCAGTCTGATCCTGAGCATTTATTTTCTTTAAAATATTGGAATTTTTCCTCAACCTTATCTTTTCACCACTTAAACCAGTCTCTCATGGGGAGTTTATCTGATCTTCTAGTGATTTCTAAGACCTTAATCTGGTCATTAATTTAAGCTTTGGTGGTTATGGTAGGTTGAGAAAATAAGCAAATGGAAGACACAAACATGTTCATTGATCTGAACAGGGCAAAAATTAATTTGTTTTGTGTGTTAAAAACAGTATATACGAAGTTTAGTGTAAATTGAAATTGGTAAGTTTATAACTTCAACATTTTTTGGGGTAATTGGTCATGGAATGACCCACAAAAGGAGAATTTTGGAAGTTGTAGACTTCATAATTTACCTGTGTTTTAAACAAGGTGTTAGATCTTTCTAAAAAAAAAAGTTTGAAAGGTGGCATTTCGTACATATTGCTCAATAAAATAATTTTTTGGTAGAAAGCGGTGGATAATCATGAATGAGTGTTATTTTGACTGAAAGAATTTATCTAATTAATGGAGTCATTCTAAGATCTCTTTTGGGATTGTTAATTGATTAATAGATTGATGCCCATCTGTTACTTTGTTTTTTCAATTTAGCTGTGATTAGCATTTTTTACTGGGCAAGTGCTTCTTTCTCCAATTTGTTCTTAAGTGTAAGATCAGACTTTTTTTTTTTTTTCAGGTAATTATTTTGGGCAAGATAACCTGGATTTTTCAGGATTATTCTTTGGATATCTTTTGAATTAATAAAAAGTTGCTTAACATGTGTTTGGTTTTAATTCATGCTAAATGCTGGTCTTTTTTTATCAGTATGTGTATATATATATATGTGCTCTTGCTAATACAGATATAATATTTCAAAGACAGGGTATTACATATAACTCATAATCTTTCATCAATATATTGCAGAGTTGTATTGTACTGCAGTCTCCAAAATGATTGGCTTAAGAATATTACGCAGCACTAGCTCTTTGATACCTGAATTTCAGACTAAGTGTTGGGTTCGTTTATTTTCCGAGAAAAGAAAGATTATAAAAATATGTGTTATTGGTAGTGGACCAGCTGGCTTTTACACAGCTCAACAACTATTAAAGGTAAGAGCTTTTAAAATTTTGAAATGAATATATTTTTTTTTTCCATTTTTAAAAGGAAACCGGCAATGATTTTTAGTTGTGTAAAGAATTTTTTTTTTTTTAATGGTAATCAGACTTCTGCAATTATGTACCTTAAATGATTAAAAAAAAGGAAAACTAATTACTGTTACATATTTAGTCACTTTCAACATTTGTCGTTTACATTATATACACTATATATGTCGGGAGTAATTGAGTGCTATTGGAACATCGAGAACTTTATAACAAAGTTCTTATCTTACTACCCCGACTAGTGAGTGTATCATAGTTAATTTATTCATGTTTATGTATTTACTTTAACTTTTTGTCTCCTCAAGCACAGGATAATTCCTTTTTTTTTCACTTTTCTACACCACTTACAACACAATACTGCCTCTATTATACCTTTATTTTTTTTATCTCCAAGACAGTCATACATGTCTCTCCACTTCCTTATTAGGCCTTTATTCAGTTCTGTAGTTTATGGACTTACAATATAAAAGTCTTTGTTTATTTTTCCATGGTGAACAGAACAGATATCCTATTGTATAGCTTTGGTCTAAAATGAAAACAGCATTAACTCTGTTTCACACATTTTAAAAATTTTTACTTGTAAATTGTGAATTCAAAAATGAGTTTTTTTTCTCTTCATGTCATAGTTGATGTTTCTGATTCTGAAAATAGCTTATCATTTGTCTTTCTAGTATAATCTGTCTTTGCAACAGAAGATTAATCTTTAAAGCCTTAATCATGTATAGTTTACCCATAATCTATCAATCTTATAATGTTTATTTCCTGAAGCTCATTTGATTTATATAGAATCATAGTGTTTCCATGGTGATACTTCTGGTGAACTTCATTTTAAAATGAAATACCGTTTGTTTTTGTTGTTTTTTCTGTGTTTGCAGAAATTACCCAAACTCTTGTAACAGCTGCATTATACTTTAGTTAATAATCAACTCTATCTGCTTTTAACTAATTTTTCTATTTGCTTTAGGGCACACTCTGTCTGGTTTTTAAACAGGTTAAAAATTAACTTATTAAGTTAAACTTTAAAGAAATTTGCTTTTGCTCTAGAAAAGAATAAAACCTAATATATTAATAAATTCATAATTGTTTAATAATAAGAAAATTCATGGTTGGACAGATTATAATATTCACTTGTCATTGGCAGTGACTGGATCTTGTATCTGATATTGATATAAATATATTTTTTTCCTCACATTTGTTTTAAAAAGTTGTTAGTATATTATATTCTATTATTAAATGACATCTGACTTTAACATTGTAATCATCATTCCAAGGACTCCAATGTAGAAGTGGATATCTATGAAAAGTTGCCAGTTCCATTTGGATTGGTGAGGTTTGGAGTGGCTCCAGATCATCCAGAAGTGAAAGTGAGTTTGTACAAAAGGTTACCGAATTAATGGTTTTACATACGTAGTAGGCTTCTCCAGTTTAAGGTGTTAATAATCGACGAGTGCAGTTTGAGCTGAATTTGATTAGTACAAGATTAAGTTGGGTACACAATCTGTCAATTCAGGTATAGTTAAGGGCAGGGATGTACAAATATTGTCTCCTGTTTATGAAAATTTCAACTGTTGAGTCAAAACCATTGTATTAGTTTAATTTATGAAGAGAGAAAAAATTTAACTAAACCATTTTGAGAGAGAAACTGAAATGAAACGTGTGACGCTTAGTTGATACCCATTCCAATGTGAATTATGTCTAGAATTGTAAACCATTATATTTTTTATACATGCTTGGCTGTTATGATTAGTTTTGCACAAGCATAGGACAATTAAAATTGTATGAAGTCAAACTAATAATGTAAAGTTGTAATGAGGAATAGATTTTGACCTTCGATAGAACTAATTTGCATAATTTACTGATAATGTCACCATAACTACTAGTTGACTTGCATGTAGTTAACAAATATGTTACATAGAACTGGTATTAATGATTTTATATTAAAAAAATTAATGCTGTTTGTATACAGGTAATTGTTATGAGGGATATTTGTACAGCTATGTACAGCAAGTTTGCATTACAAGGGCACCCTCTGGTGGCCAACTAAAAGAACTGCAGCTGACTTAAGCAAAACAGATCTTTTTTATAACAGCTGCCATTCCGAGCAGTTTAATATTCATAATTTTTTTAACATAAAAAATTCTTTATTAATTAAATATACCTAATAAACATAATACTAAATAAACAGTAAAACATAACAGATTAACATTATCAGTTTGATAGTAAAATAAGCATGGAACCTCAAGTATAATAAGTTATACAAGAAAGATTGTTATAATCACTTTTATTTCATTATTATTATTATTATATTATTATACCAATACTGTTAGTTAATTAAACATCTGTGTTGGTTAGGCGATGTGTATAGTTTTACTGGTACTTTTTTTTCAGTATCAAAATTAGTGTTAGTGTATATTTTATATTTATTCTTCCATAACACATCTCTTGCATCTTGTACACTAGGTATCCAATACACTTTATTGAAGCAATGCAGCCCTAAATTTACCTACCCCTGTCCTTCACCATAATGATTTGCTTCAATGTACAGAAGGAGCAGCTATATATTATGTTTAGGTGGTGTTTGTGTTTTGTTTTTTTAGTATTATATTTCGTTTAAGTAATGGCCTTTATGCAGATCAAGATAGATTTTTTTTTTTTTAATATACGGTTACTATTCAAACATTGTCAAACAGTTTCTTTGTATCAACTGAAAAAAAAAACACACTGCTTAAACATCACTTGCTGAACCTTTGAACATTATTTATAACTATCTTGGAATTCCTGGCTAGCAAATGAATATTGGAGCCTTCAAATACAGCTATAATGATAATATATACGTGCACTAAACTCTGGTGTCGGTTTTTGCCAACATTGTAAAAGGTACATACAGTATCAAATGGTGTATGGAGATGTAAAGACTGTAAAGGTTTTGTCAAAATTTCAAATTAAACAGACATAAAACTGAAAAACATAATAATAAAACTAAACACCAAGCTTTCAGCTTTCTTGAAGAAAAAAAGTGATGCAAAGAAGAAGAACTTGCTTTTAAAAAGTTAAAAATATACACATGTCACTTGCATATGTGACATGAAGGGAATACACATTAGTGAACCATGCACTTGCTTTGTGGAAATTCTGTTCTTACAACAGCAGTTTTCTTTAGTTTTTATTATTGATTATCTGTGTGTAGTGTTTGACAGGAAAACTTAAAAGAGCTTGCTTTCTTAGCAAATGATGGTTCAAGTAGATAAAAACCCTTTTCAATATATTTATGCTGGGGTTGGAGTGTGTTCTTTAACTTACTACATAAAACTTTAATAGGAAAAAAAGGTTGACACTTCACAGGTTATGGTCTGTTTTTATTATCTGTGTTTATTATCAGATAACTTTTCTTTAATTCAGTGTCACTGTGCAAATGGTAACTTTTCTTTTTGTCAGCATGTTGTGTTGGTGTGTGTCTACAATTAAAAAAAAAAAAACACACACACACACACACACACACACACACACACACACACACACACACACACACACACACACACACACACTATATTGGGTTTGCAAGAACATTTTTCTTTATGAACTTCATCAACATAAGCAGTATTTGCACAGTGTTAATCATAATTGTTCTAGTAATTTAATAGTTTTTTTATTTCTATCAAAAAAACAAATGTACCATTTGACCGGAATGTTGCACACCCATCATAGACTAATTGATTAATGTGTAGCAGATATACCATCTGAGCGGAATGTTGCACACCCATCGTAGACTAATTGGTTAATGTGTAGCACATATACCATCTGAGTGGAATGTTGAACACCCATCGTAGACTAATTGGTTAATGTGTAGCACATGTACCATCTGAGTGGAATGTTTCACACCCATCATAGACTAATTGGTTAATGTGTAGCACATATACCATCTGAGCGGAATGTTGCACACCCATCGTAGACTAATTTGTTATTATGTTCCCTCAGACTGATTTTTAAAATACAGAAACACAATATGCAGCAAAATTCTTATGTGTACATTTTAATGGTTATTTAGGTTTTTAATAATATCTAATTTTTTGTTTATATAAATGAAAATAATGTTTACTTTGCAGAATGTCATCAGTACTTTTACAAATACTGCATCTAACAGTCGATGTAAGTTCTATGGAAACGTTAACGTTGGTGAAGATGTGACATTAAAAGAACTTCAGGAAGCATATCACATGGTCGTTTTGGTATGGTATAAGTTTATTACTGAATTCTAATATCTTAATAGTATTTTAATGTAAAGATAATTTAGCAGTATTAATTATTTGGAAGTAAAGGATGAGTATTGTTAAGGTTCTTAAATGTGCATTGGAATAATAAGACACTAAAATTAATTTGTCAGCTGTTATAAGCACTTGTTTAGAAGTCATGTTGTGCATGCAGTTTTATGATAGTAGATGTACATTAACATGGCATGTATTAGGAAAGCAACATGACTTTGAATGGCTCTTTGTGAGATACAGAATTGATTCATGCAGGGAATGTTGTGCATGTGGAGACTAAGATTGTTACACTTGATGCTTCACAGAGGACTTTGTCTCCTTAAACTTCAGAAGTCCAAGACATGTTGAAATGGTGAGGTGTGGTGGAAGGTACATAACACTAAATGTGAATAAGAAGGAGATATGTGCCATTTCTTTCATAAAGGGTTTCATAATCAATAGTGGATTGGTGTTGTTACCAGTAATATTACATCCAATAAGGTCACATCAACTTACTCAGTGTGATTGAAATGGGAACTCGGTATTCTTTCAAAGATGGCATGTAGACTGTTGGTACCAACATATTCCATTGGTTATAAAACACGTGCTTGAGCCAAAACCTTGAAATGATTCAATGAGTGAGAGGTTGAAGTCACGAGTGGTGTAAACACTATATATATTTTTATGTAATAAACTTTCACTTGAGCTGAGAACATGATCCAGATTTGTGACTCTGTTGACGAACGTAACATACACATTGCAGATGACTAAATGGGAATGCTGTAAATTAAATTGACCATTAACCACTGAACAGTTGCAAACATATTGATCAAAGTTTTATAAAATTTATAATAAATTCATAGTATTACTTTATTTAAGGTCAAAGAATATATCAGTAAATCTAACCCAAAAAAGTTTTGAAATGTGTGAATATTTTATTAAATATTTAGTGTAACAAACCAAAATAAATAAATAAAATGAAGAAAAATAAAGTGAGTATGTAGTCTTGATGGGTTGAGTTGATAAACATGACAATTTCTATTTATGTTTATTCATAAACATGACAATTTCTATTTATGTTTATTCATACTAAAGTGACTTCCAGTTTAAAGAAATAAAATAGTTATAAAACTAAATCTTTAAGAAATGTAGAAATTAATTGTATCCTAATATTTTAAGTTCTTAATTAATTGCTTTAATAAAAACAGAATTCAGAAAATAGACACCTAGCATTTTTTTTTAATGAAAGACAAATCCGTACTCTTCAACTAATTATCTTAATTACCTGGTTAATGAATAGCAGATATACCATTTGACCAGAATGTTGCACACCCATCATGGACTAATTGGTTGATGTGTAGCACACATACAATCTGAGCAGAATGTTCCACACCCATCATAGACTAATTCGTATTGTATATACACAATGAATATTAGAAACAATGTTCATAATGTTTGTTATTATAAGTGGATGTTTGGAAATAAATTCCAACATTTTAGTAAAAATAATATATACAGAATAAATACACAGTCGGTAATCATTCATTCTAAACTTGAATCCCTGAAGTCTGCACATAGTGATTATGTATGTTGTAATGTTTAATCTGTCAAAATACTTTATATTGTAAAAGTTTGGTCTTAAATAGTAGGTTTTATTTAGCAAAATTCAGTTCATCTTTTTTGAAATTGATGTATTTGATGAAAAAGATAAGATAAATGGATAAATAGATATGGTTCATAAGTTTAGACAGATGTTTTATAATTTTTAACTGGTCATGTTTAAAGTGCATAGTACTAATTTCAATTAATTTCAGAGTTGTGTTTTATAGTGCTTCACCCTATCTAATTAATCATTTTTATAGAGTTATGGTGCTGAAGAAGACCGTTCATTAGGTATACCAGGTGAGGTATGGTTCTTTGTTACTTTTGATAAATATATTTAAAAGTTAAATTAGAAATATGAAAAATTTAAGCTAGAATTGAGAGTTTGAGTCTTCAACAACATGAATGTTGAAGACTCTTAAAATAATTTTAGACTTTGAAGATGTAACTTTGGGAGTAGTAGGGACTTTTACAGTATTTAAAACAATCTTTAAATTAACCTGAATATGCTACATACTTAATACTTTTATTTTTGATACAGAGCAGAGGAATATTACTCTGTTTACTGTCTCACTTTTTTTTCTTTGAACGTGCTACTGATTTATTCTTGCCGCTAACAACCACGTAAGGGTCTAAACTGATCAAGTATATTTAAAGTCCACACCTCATGATTTGTATATTCTTTAGTTCCAAGTCTTAATTTTGTTATTAAGGCATTCAAAACTTATTTAACTTGAATAAATGAAGTACATAATATCTCTATCTGTTAAGTTCCTTAATACATACTGATCAGCATTTTCACTTGGAAATATGGCATTTAAACAATGGAATTCTTTGAAGCTCATCCAAATTTTATATGATTTATTGATAATTTGCAAAATTCGGATAATTATTTCAAACTGTCTTATTATGATGGCCTTGTTAAAGAATAAGAAAATATTTTTCAAAGCAGTGTAAATGAATATCTACTGAGAAACCTTTTTTCAGTGATGTTGTTAAGTTGAACAATTGTTATTACACAAACCAAGGAATTCTATTCTGTATACTGTCCATATGGATTTCATGTATGTTTGATGGAGATAGGTTTTTATGTTACTCTTGCAAACATAGAAAACTTGGAATATGTCTCAAGTCTGTAATAGTAAAATTAAGATACTTTTCTTTTATGAATTGTGAATGAAACTGTCATTGAATTATTAAAACTTGTCCATTATTGCAGTTTGTAAGGCTGTTTAATTTTAGTTTTTAGCCACTATGTTTTTGCTGGTATTTTAACCCTAAAAGTACAACTTTGCTGGTCTCGATTATAAATTTTATTGATTAACATGTTTGTTTGAAATATTTATAAACTTTAGTTTGATGTTGTTTAAATTATTGTTTGAAAATGATATACTAGTTTCTGTATATATAAATGTATATGTATATAT
>NW_013666113.1:133168-139896 GCF_000517525.1 Limulus polyphemus | reverse complement strand
TGATTGATTGAGGTGCTGAAGAAACTTTGGTAATATACTTTCACAGGAGATTTGAGTATCATCATCATATAGTGAAAATTTTGGAAGGTGTTTTTACATCCACTGACTGTCTGTTATATTAAAATGAATGCTTTAAATTTTGATTTACATGTCCAAGTAAATTTTAAGGTTTAAAGTAGCTTTATATGTTATCAGCAATATTTCATCTTGGGCATTTATGATACTTAAAGAAGCTGCACTTGGAAGAATTTCAGTGTTTTGGAAATGGGAAGAGGGATAACATTAACACTAAGAGCCAATAAAAGGTTTCCATTCTTGTCTTGAATGAAATGAGTGGTTCAAGACAAGAATGAAGGATCAATAAATGTTATAGAATTTATTATTCTAACTATTATTTCTTGTTATTAATGTTTAGCCCTTTTTTAAAATCATTTTCACAATGCAAGGTTCTATCTTGTGTAGTAGTGTCACATGACTGATATCTATGGATAAAATTCTCTCTAACATGACAGTATTTTTTTAAATATGACAAAGTTAAGTTATCTGTTGTATAATACAGTACATTATGTATGAGTAACAAATTGTAACAAACTGAAGACTTGTTTTTATTTTGTGTAGAGCATAGTATATCATGTTTGATTAAAAAAAAAAAATCACATCAAAGGTCTTATTTAAAGTAACACCCATATGAAACGTTATTAGCATTAATTTACTTAGATATTAATAATAAATAGAGGATGTACTTATTAATTAGAAATGACAAGATTTAAAAGAATTTTTTTTGTATAATCAGTGTTTTTTTGTTTTGTTTTAATGTAATGTCATTAAAAGATTAGTTGTCAAACTTGTTTAATAATCAGTTTTCTTTTGCAAATAGTGACTTTCTTTCTACAATAATACTTGTAATTTAAGCCTAAAAATATTTTAGAAATGCCATGAAGCAGAAAAGTCATCAAAAAACAACAAAAAAACATTACATAAACATTTTTACTTTATGTTTAGAATCTTTCTAATGTATTCTCTGCACGGAAGTTTGTTGGATGGTACAACGGTTTACCAGCAGATATGTACACCTCTCCAAACCTAGATGTTGAAACGGCAATGATTGTAGGACATGGCAATGTTGCTTTAGATGTTGCACGAATTCTGCTGACACCAATAAATGTTCTTCAGGTGAAAGCTTTTTTTATTTTGAAGAGAAATTTTATAAGAAAAAACAAACTTTGGTACTTTCTCTCCTTAGGTAAGAAACTTAAATGTATCAGTTACAAAAAGATAAAAAATTTATTGAAGAAATTTTTCAGAAGAGAAATTAAAGTTAAAATAATACTTTGTACAAGAGACATAAAATGCAAATAGTTTAAAAATCTATTATAGAAAACATTCTTCAGAGAATAATAGGTAAGTAGCTTCTGTGGACAGTTTTTTGCACGAGACTTGTTATACCTGGTAATTTATAAATCCTTTAATGATGTAGGAATATTTTTAAAGGGATTAGCTCTTGTAGATGCCCCCAGGTGTGGTTTAGATTTAAGTTTGAGGACTTAATAACACTAAAAATTGGATTTCAGTATCAACAGTGGGCACAGTAAAGGTAGCTTATTTGAAGCTTTGTGCTTAAAATCAAACATGAAGCTCTTGTAGCCAAATTTGAAATGAAAAATGCACTAGATATGTTGCTTAAAAATTAGAAAGCTTTGTTAGCATCCTTTAAAAATGAGAAGAAAGTTGTTTGTGATATATTAGTTTCTTTATATTTCCCTCATTTGAGAGACTAAATTTTTTTTGGGATCCTATGTAGATGTTTTTATCAGCAGAACATGCTGATGGAACATGTTCATTTCTTTTTTTGTTGTTTTTGATATTACATTTAAACAGCTAGCAATAGAAAAGCAAATATTATTGGTTTAGTTTCATTTGAATATCAACTTTGAGTATAGAATACTTTACAAAAAAAAAAAAGTAATTTGAGCATGTTAGATTAACTTAACTCTCTGCATATAGCACCAGCATCAAAATATTAAGTATTTCTTTTCTTCTTTGTCTAAAAACGTTTTGTGGTATGTAGAACGAAGTTAGCAGGTACAGTAAACATCCTGTGGATGGAACTTTTTTTCAATCTATTACTAAGGCTAGTAATTATTGCAATGATTAGAAAAATGTTTAAGTTTTACTCATCCATAATTAGTAAAGAATATATCTTTGTTATGGTATATAAGTCTTGCATGTAGTTAACTTTCTCAATACGGGCTCGGTCCCCAGGGATCAACCACGTAACCATTTTTATTTTTATATAATTTTAATATTATAACTTTTAATTCACTATGTGTATCTTCACAAAATTTGGCAGACTTTTAGTAAACATTGCACATTGTTTGTATGAACAAAAAAAAAGTTTTTTAACGAAGTATTTTTGTTAAAACCTTTTAAATAAATACAGAACATTTCATTATAAAAATTTATATTTCATCTACCTTTACCCTAACAGTATATTTTATTCTTCAGCCAGTAGACAAATAACCAAGGTATAATGAATAGTTGTAAAATCACAAATAAAATGAGCAGCTGTGCCCTTTTTCGTGATTTATTGTTCACGAAATTTCAAAGTACTTCTCTTGAGAGTTTGAGCTGCTAAACATTTCACATTTAATTTCTGTGCTTATTTTAATGTCAACGACTGAAATAGAAATCTGGTGAAAATGAAGCAATAAATTACTGCTTCTGTCAGTAGACTGTTTACATGACACTGTAATATATCTCTGAAAGCAACAAAGCACGTGCAAAGGGATAGCCAACTTGACCCCTGCTCAGAGAACAGGGATTATATTGGATTATATATCTGACAGTGTTTACAAGGAAATTTAACCAGAGTAATCACACTGCACTAAGAATCAATGAAAACATTTATACTGGACACAGAATGTGAATTTATTGGCTTATGTATGTATCTTAGTGTTTACAACAAGAATTCTCCAGAGTAATAGCACTGCACTTTGAATCTGTCAAAATGTTCGTTATATGGTTTGGTGCCAATACGATAAACATTGTAATTCTTTGAATATTAGTAATTCTTATGAGATGTTAGAAATTTAGCAGTATACTGTATAGGTGTACAAAGATTTTATTGGTGTACATGGTTGTGAAATCCCATTTCTCTTTCAGCAAACTTATTCATAAACCAATAAAAATTCAGGTTTCAAATCCTGTTATTGTTTCACAAGCATTCAAATTAAATCAAGCACTCTGACTTTGGCTATTTTGCAATACTTTGTTGGAAGACATAGATGAGTTGCTACAAAGTGAATACATTCTGCAAGAAACATATTCCTTGCTACTGACTTGCGTAGAAGTAAGTAATTATTTTTTATAATACATCTGGAATCTGTGTTCAATAGTTTTAGTATGTAGTTGTTGACCAAAATCTATTGTAGCTATTTCTGTATTTTAGCATAAAATGTACTGCTTCTGAAATCTAAGATAAATGTCACAAAAGATATATATATATACACACATGTAAAGAACTAAGAAACGTTATATAATACACATAATAATGATACACAACAGAGAATACATGATATGTAATATATATGTCATGTTATTTTTTTCTTCTAGAAATGGAAGCTAAAAGAGAGGTAAAAGCTAAATTCCAGAAATTGAGAAAGAAAAAATTTCTTAATGAGGAAGAGATGCAGTTTTTACTGAATGTGTCTTTCTCTTCTGATGAACGAGGCAGTCTGTTGGGGGAATCGGCAGTTGAGGAAGCTGATGCTTCTGTTGCAATGCTACTGACAGAATCAGTGTATAAAACAAGATGACCTCAAGTAGAACCAGCTCTTCTTGATTCTGTAAGATCATCAGATGAAGATGTACTGGAACCACCCAGGCCAGGTACATCAAGACAAACACCATCACCACAACCCCCATAGAAAAGAGGCAGGGGTAAGGAAAAGGGTAGAGCTGCAGTGTGAACTAAGACTGCCTCTTCCCAGAAGGAGGAGCAATTAAACATGCCTCCATTCAACAGAGATAAACCTGTGTCCAGACGTGTCACCTCTTCAAATAAAACTATTGACTTCTTTAAACTTTGATTTAGTGTAGAAACTTTAAATATAATTGTGAATGAAACAAATCAGTATGCAAATCATAAACAGGCACAGCAAGAAGGTGGACTACCAAAAAATAGAGTAAAATGGACTGATATTACACTTTATGAAATTTTTACATGTTTAGGTTTAACTTTAACAATGGGACTAAAGTCTTATCCTTGTCTTTCTGACTATTGGTCTACCTGTCTTCCTTTCCTTAATCCTTGGTTTACTAACGTCTTATCTAGGGACATGTTTTTAGCTATTCACAATTCCTTACATTTCAGTAACAATACTTATGCTCTTCCTTGAACTGACTCTAACTATGATAAACTTTTTAAGGCTAGACCTATCGCAGACTGTCTACTAAAGTCTTTTGTTTGCCACTCTCCTAACGGAAAACTAACTATAGATGAACAGATGTTGGGCACAAAATGCAGAATTGGTTTTCACCAGTATTTACCAAAGAAACCTGTGGGTCCTAGCAGAAGCTGTGAGTGGATAAGTTTAAAATCTACACATGTAAATAGGGTTAAATGCCAGTTAAAGGTTTAGCAGACAACGTTGTGATAGAATTGATTGGCAAGTACAACAGAATAGGACACTGGGTTTTCATGGAAATTTTTACACTCCTCCTCGTTTATTTGACAAACTACTGACTATGGGAAGCTATACTTGTGGTATATGCAGGAAAGACAGACTGTATTTACCACAACAACTTGTTTCTACAAACATACAGAGAGGGGAAGCACAATTCTTTTAAATGTGGAACTCTGACAGCTGTGAAGTGGACTGACAAACGAGTCATTTATACACTTTCATCTTTACACTCTTAACACTACAAAAACTGTGACAAGAAGAGGTAGGGATGCTGAGGTTACAAAACCTCACTTAATTGTGGACTACAAGTTTATGGGAAGGATGAACCTGAACAACTAACACTTAAGTTACTATCTTACTGGATGTAGGACAATAAAATGGTATTAAAAAAATGTTTTTTGACTTTTGGACTTAACAGTTGTAAATACTTACATTTTGTACAAACAACAGACCAATCAACCAGCATTATCCCAGAAGGCCTTCATAACGGACCTGGTCACAGCTGTCATTGAGCATCTACTTCAAAGCAGACCAGGTCCTTCTGGTATACCACTCTCTAGGACTTTACAGGACTCATCACCTCTGAGACTCTCTCTTGGCAGGCACTTCCTAAGAACTGTTGATAGAAGTCACAGGAAGAGATGCAGACTGTGCCTCTCAGAAAATAAAGTAACAATAAAATGTCTAATGAATTTCTCTGTATTTAAAATTTTGAGAAATATCACACTAGTGTTACCCTTCAAAAGTTAATTCTTTATCTAAAAGTGTCTGCTATCTTCCTTTGTTTACAAATTTATCTATTTTTTTAAAGATTTTAATGTTTGTATTTCAATGTACAGCAGTGTTTGCTTTTTTCATTGAATTTTGACTGAAATATTTTGTAAAGTTTTCTTTTGTTATTCATACAGTAGTGATGCTACCTTTCATGTGTCAAAATCAGTTTACAATGTCTAAAATGTTTGTAGTAAATTGCCTATGTAAATCTGCTTTACATTGATACAGTTTTTCCTGTGCACAACATAAAGTATTTTTTTCCCCCCATTGTTGATCCTTTTGTTCTGGTTGTTCGTTTTATTATGTGTTAAAATCTGTGTACATTTTGGTATGTTAGAATGTGTATAACTTGATATTGTTTCACGCAATTTGTAGGTATACTATTCATTTTAGAGATGTATACCATTTGTGAATTCTGCAGACATTTGTAAAGTATTGTATCTTTCTAAAATGTTATGAATAAACCTTTTTTAGGTTGCAAGCTTCTAATGTTGCATAAATTGTTTTTATTTTACTTCAATTTAGACAATTAGAAGAATAATAGAAATTCAGTAGGCATAACTATATGGGCCTACAAAGTCATAGTACAGATATCTATCTATAATACCAGGAATTTGTGAAAAATATGGAAATTTTGGCTACCATACATTATATAAGTATTTATACACAGTGTTATTATTTATTTACAAGTGCTTAAATTTTAGTTATTTTTCTTAAAATGTACAAGAATAAAGAACATGTACTTAAAAAACAAAACAAAAGCCTTATTAAGTTTAAGGAATACAGTAGGCAATGGCAAAATATTCTGTCTTAAATCCTTGTTTATTGAATATGATTATATACAAACAATGCATATAAGTGAAAGAGCAATTTATTTTTTTTTAAAAATTCATAAAATGTCAATTGATTTTGATCAGGAATACTCCTTGGAAAAATATTATTGCTTAGCCTGACATGAAGCCATTATAATAGATCAGGTTGTAGGTCACTGATAAATCTTTGTTTAGTTTCACTGTTTTTTTTTATGATTTATAGCTACAAATGGTAACAAGTATCAAAGCAAAATCGGTATATTAATGAATATCAATCAATATGATTGATTGAATATATATAAAAAAGAAAAATGTAATTGTCTGATCATCATAAAAAAATTTAAATTCTAAAATTATTCTTAATATTTTTTCAACAGTGACTTGCAAAATTTGGAAATTTCACAACGTACAAAAATGATAGAAAAAGTAAATCAAATTGTGTGAATTATGTTAAAAC
>NW_013666113.1:126361-132953 GCF_000517525.1 Limulus polyphemus | reverse complement strand
GCTTCCTAAATAATAAAAAAATTAATTACAGTGAAAGCAATGAAGATTTTGTAGGTTTTGAACCAAACTAAATAATAGTAAACCTTTTTTTGATTTACAGTATTTTGTTATTTTGATGTTTTGAGCTCTTTTGTGTTTAGAACAATATATACTAATTTTTAAAGTATGAAATTGAATTTTTGTTCAATAAAAATCTTTCAAATGCAACTGTAGCTTTTTTCCCACAAAATACAGTAGTCAGAAATAAAAAATTTAATATTCTGTTTAATTTAATAGGGAGCAGACCTTACAACTTATAAAAAAATTTAAGGTTATTTCTAGTTGCTGGTGTTGTGTAGAAAATATTATTATTATTATATCTCTGATAATATTCATGATTTTTTTTTCCACTACTTCAGGAAATAAATTTCAAATATAATCTTTGTCTCAAAACACAAATTACATAGTGAACATTGCCAGTGCCACTTTGACAGACATTATTTAATCTGCTAGAAACTATGCATTTATTAAAGTCAGAACCAGAAACACGTGGTTTTTAATTATGTGATACTGAATATTATTAGATTTACAAGATTATCATGTGTCTAGCTTATATTTTTGATATCTGTATCAAGTACGGTTTTTCTTCCAATTCTTTTGCAGCTTTTCCTCGGCCTCGAAAACGTTTAACAGAACTAATGATTAAAACTGCATTGGTACAACCAACTGACGATGAGATTGTCCAGCGAAAGGAAGCTACCAAAGAATGGATGCTCAAGTTTTGCAGAAGTCCTCTTGAAATCCTTCCGGGTAGTGATAACAACAGTGTAGGAAAAGTGGTCCTTGGAATTAACATGTTAGAGGTATTTCTTAAAACGGTAGATTCTTGAACTTAGTCTTATGTAATGGATGCTAAATCATACTCGACCCTAAAACCAGCATTTTTTAAGCTTTCTGAATTTTGTTGTTTTTGAAAACAAATTAGGTAATACATTGTAAAATATATAGAAATGTTCGTGTAGCCGTAGTTTTGTACATTTTAAAATTTGTAATTTAGACTTCTTGTTTTATAGCATATGACTGAATGCATAAATGTTGCACCTCTGTATTTGTTATTTGGCATATGACTGCATCATAAGTGTTACTATTCTGTTTATTCTCACTATGTGTGTGAACAAATGTTTCATTATAGTCATTTTTTGTATACAGTTAATACCAATAAAATTTTCTTGATAGAAAAATAATATTTCCAAAATACAAAATATATATACCATTCACTACTATTGGTGTCAACACACTTATCATATTGAGTAATATATCTGTTGTTTTTTTGTGGGTGCAATGTAGCATTTTCTATATAAGATATATAGGAAATTCCAGCAGTATTTGGCAAAAGTAATGGTAATATTAACAATATTTTTCTTAACATACAAGTAAGTCGAAAAGATTTAATCAAGGATCTTGTACCAAGAAATTCATGAACCCACAAGCAACTTGGTGCATAAATAGTTCAGAAAAATACACTTAAAAATCCAGTGTGGTCCATGTGGACCACCATCAGTAATTCTAAATTTAATAAGCATTAATATTATGAATTTTTTTTATATTTGTGTAATTGAAAAGAATAGTGCATTAAAATACTACTGACAAAATTAGTATGCATAAATAATTTTATTTCTGTAGAAACATCTGCATGAAGATTAGAAAAATGTTATAGTATTAACACAGGATCTCTTCCTCAACCAGAGGCAAAGTAGTGTTTTTTGGGTGGCAGGGCAAGGAAATAAAAATTAAAGTAATTGTCACTTGGAGGTGTTGTATATACCATTGGAACCTTGCACATATGGGTAAACAAGGGAATAATGATGATTGAGTAGCAAAGTTCCAGTCATGGTCAGTGGAGCATCAGACTATGTGCTGTCGATCTATTGGACTCTTTTTTTTTTTTCTGAAAAACAGGTGTAACAATATGAAAAGAACTCGGCTCATGTAGTAGACCTGTCAGAAACCCAACAAGAAATACTGTCATTAACTATGGGGTTTCTGCTGGTGTTTACTCAATCAAAATATCTTTGATTCGGAAATTGTAAAGTGTATATTGTAAAGTATACTACATCCTATTTAAGTTTCACCAAAATTTCACCTGGATTTTTTTTATGTCCAATCCCTGCCGCCAAGGAGCCTCTGGTTAAGGAAGAGATCCTGTATTAATACAAACATCTTATGAAAGTAATTTTACAATACATTTATATATGCATAATGTTGAAGGGTAATTTATTACATTTTTTTGCATGGTTTGTTAGAGCTATTATTATTGTGTGAATTAATTAACTTGAACTTATCACTTGATCAGACATGTTTCTATTGATGACTACCATAAAATAATTTCTATTTGTAATATGTTTGTTCTTCCCTGTAGCATACTGGAGAGAATGTTAAAGCTGTACTGACTGATGAAACAGAGAATGTAGAATGTGGCTTGGTAAGGCTTAGCTGTAGTATTATGTTTTGTTACGAGTAAATTCTGTGTTCCAAAAGATTCACTTCTAAATTAATGTTGATTGGTGATCCTACCATATACTTAAATGATATTAAAAACTTTGTAGTCAGAAAAATTTGTTTTACTGACATAAAAAAATAAACGTTTTAACCAATAGTAACAAGTCATCTTCAGGATACTGTTACAGTAACAAAAAATAACATTTCAACTCATAGCAGTGGGTCATCTTCATGTTACTGGTAACCTAAAATGAATCAAACGTTTTTTTATGTTGGTAAACTAAATGTTTCTTACAAAAAAACTGCTTTTTATGTCATGTATTTTTAAATATTTGAAACTTATAACAATTATTCGTAAAACCATCTCTCTAAACACTTTTTAACAAAAAGTGGAACATTTAGATTTACAGGAAGGAAATTGTCCTTTGACTGTAGGAATTATATACAGGTTTTTGACAAGTTAGTGTGGAATTTGTAGTTCATTATAATCTTGTGTAACATGTGCCCTTGCAAGAAATTCAGCATGAACTTGTTAGAAACTAATACATATATGTAATTGTAAAGATTTATACGAAAGAAGAATTATTTTGATTTAACAAAGAAAACTGTGTCCAGCACAACAACAACTTCCTATCATTAATAAATAATCACATTTCAAATAGTTAAGCCAAAAAACAAGGTGCCACACATAGAGAGAGAAGACAAATAAACCGGGCTACAAGCTTTATTGTGAGAATGTATATTTTTGGAATAAAAGCCCCACATTGCGATGGGGATAAATTGTATCAGATTTAACTGGTAGTTGCAAACCTTACATGTGAAATGAGAATTTAAAAACGCAACATGTGAACTCTCACATTGAAAACCACTGTTTGTGGACAATCACCTCTTAATGAAGCAGAAAACAAAATGAAGAAAAAGAACAAAAATAGTCCATGGGGTAATAAATAAAACTTAAATTATGAAGAGCTTAACTCTCTCAACACAAGCTTGGTCAGTTTGACTAACCACGTGACCTCTGTACTCGTTTAAAGTCTTTATAGATTTAGTACTTCTAACTTTCAAGATTTGGAAGTCTTTCAGTTAACATTACAAGTCTTTCACATACAAAAAATCATATTTTTTAGTGAAGTATTTTTAATACAATAAAAAGATTTGTCCATGAATATATTGAGCATTTGTTTTAAATAGTCCTTGTGCAAAGTAATTTTCATTTCAAAATTAAAAGTACTTTTCCTCATCTCAAAAATCTCAAACCCTAAAACCTCCTAAATGCATTTAAAACGTTTTTTTTTTCAGTAAAACTTTATAGTTTATCTGTTATTTTCTCTACCCTATCTCAAAACAAGATCAGTCAATTCGACCGACCTCATAACCACATAACGTTATACAATATATCATTTGATAGATGAAAACCTTGACTTTCCATTGGTTATAGGAAATATATAATGAGACATAAGAGAGAACTATCAACGAATTCTGAAAGAGAGGATGTGACAGGTGGGTGTGGCAGGAGGGGGCTGACTTTCTCTTTGATAGCTTTGTAACCAAACAAAATTGAAGACTATAAAAACTACGGTTTGTCTGAGCAATAACGATTTTATAGAGAGTAATTTACATTTAATTTCATACTTTTCGAGGGGAGATGGATAAAATAGGGATGATGACACACTAAGAGGAAATGGGTCACACTAGTGGAAATTCAGGATTTTTTAAATATTGTGTTGTAGAATTAAGAACTTAAAACTTTGCTATTCTAATTGGTATAACATAAACAAAAAGTAGTTTAATAAAGTTTTGAATGTAATACACTAAAACATTGTGTCACGTGCAGTAAAGGATACCCATGGCGATAGGGTTAACAGGTTTTTGCACTGTCGTACCACTGAACATTTGTGGATGCAGTATAAAAGTAATAGACAATTTCATTAATAATATCAATTCAAAGACAGACCTTATGGGTATGGATGTTGTTGAACTGGATGCCTTCCCTCTGGTCAGTAGCCTAAAATGTTGGTAGCTGTACTTGAATCACAGACCTTATGGGTATGGGTGTTGTTGAACTGGATGCCTTCCCTCTGGTCAGTAGCCTAAAATGTTGGTAGCTGTACTTGAATCTTAGTGGTCTTAGACCTGGCCATTCAGGTTGAAACTACCAAAACAAATTCTTTCAAAAGAATGCAAAATTGTAAAGATATCAAATTAAAATGAACATAAATGAAAAGGTTAGTAAAATTGTGGATTTATCTTGTGGTTGAGCTCTGGATTTTGGGGTTGGTGAGCTAGGTTTGAATCTATGAGATACTACAAAATATTCCCCTGCTCTTTAATAAGAGTGACGTTCATCCCTTACCACATATGGATAGGGTGCTGCTAGCTGGCAGCCTTCTTCCTGACTGGTAATTTAAAATTATGGACAGTGGCAGATAGTCTTAGTAACCTTGCCATAAATACAAATCAAACTATTTAAACTGTTGTTGTTGTTTTACACATTTTGTCAAATTTAATACTGAATGATACTACAAACTCTTCAAAGAGGTAATAAGAAGTAAAGACTAGTAAGGCAGAGAAAATCAAACTTGCTAATGAAATTATTGGCCAATATTTCAAACTTGTGCTTCATATTACACAAATCTGGTGATGAATACTGTAGAAAAGAAACTCTTTTATAAATGTTGAATATATCTTAGAGTACCGAACATTTGCCCTGATGTTAAGAAGTAGGGAAATTTCTTGTTAAAGTGAAAATGCCTGGTTACTGATCGGAAAACATTTTTAATATTACATCTGTGAGCTGTTGTAGGTCATTTCTAAGCTGATACTACACATCAGTGATGTTAGGAAACACAAGCTCAGGTTTGAATAACCTACCTTTTTTTCCTAGAACCCTTCCACTTTGATTGGGTATTACTCCTCTTTTCTTATCAAATGGAAGGTCAGAATCAATGCAAACACTTTTATAGCCAATGCTTCGAAGAACCTATTAAATCAGATTATTTTGTGTTGTTGAACTTAAAAATTACAATATTTTTTCATAAAAAATAACAACCGTGCAAGAATAATTTATTTTTTTCAGTAAAATATGGCATAAGGACTTATCAAGATATTATTTAAGAACAGCCTTGACTTGGAATACTTATCTACAGGTTTTATCATGTGTTTATATATCTAACCTTAAATTTATTTATCTTTTTTTCTTAGATATGATTGATTTTAAAAAATAGTTTAAAAATTTCAGGAACATGTAAATGGCATCCTAATTATTTTTAACACGCTTACAGAGACTTAATTATCCAAAAATAAATTTAAAAAACATATATATCTGAACTAGAAATAAATAGATCAACAACAATTTATACGTAAAAACTTCCTCTTAAAATTTATAAAATGTGTCAAATGTGCTAATTTATGAATGTCAGCTTGCAGAGTAATTTAAAGAATATTTGATTTTGTTTTCCAAAGTGACCACAAAACTCAATTCATGTAGCTACTATGAAGAAAAAAACAATAACCAAAGTACGGAATTATAATAAACGAGCCCTCAGTATTTCTTAGGGAGGTAATTCTTGATATTGTAGATTACCTTTAAGTTGGTTAATTGTATGATGGCATTTATCACTGTATAGGTAGATAGCAAAAATCAGTAAGAGATGGAAATAATTCTGACCAATAAAATTTTTCCATGCAGGACTTTACTGTTCAGGTTGGGTGAAGACTGGTCCTGTTGGAGTTCTAGTAAGTACTATGAACAGTAGCTTTGAGACTGGAAAGCTGATGTTAGAAGACTTAAAGAAGGATCTTTCTTCCATGAATCCTATCCCTGGTGACTCACTAATCCTTGACAAATTAAAAGCTAAAGGTTAGATTGTTACCAGTATATAACAGAACCATTTCTCTCTCTTTAAAGTATCATTATAAATTCCAACTCTGTGTAATTATACTGAGTTCTAACAATTATAGGTATCTGCTCAAAGTAAATATGGTTTATACTATTAAAATTTATTTCTTTTTTGTATATTTAACTTTGATTTTTGAGTATTTCTAGCAAAACTTAAGACTAAAGGCTCTGCCCAATGGTTTCTCACCTTGTTTGTTTCAGTTAAACTTTATCGAT
>NW_013666113.1:108657-125442 GCF_000517525.1 Limulus polyphemus | reverse complement strand
GAATGTATGGGTCATTTTTAAGATAAAGGTAATTTGTCAGTGTAAGAATGTACCGTTCATATTTAAGATAAAGGTAATTTGTCAGTGTAAGAATGTACAGCTCATATTTAAGATAAAGGTAATTTGTCAGTGTAAGAATGTATGGGTCATTTTTTAGATAAAGGTAATTTGTCAGTGTAAGAATGTATGGGTCATTTTTGAGATAAAGGTAATTTGCCTACTGGATTAAACATAAATGTGTAGTGGACTGCAGCAGAACCTAGTTTGATCAGAATTTTTCTCCGGTTTACCTTTTTGGTGCTTTGTACATCATCTTGATATTCCTGTTGATGAAATTGTACACCAGTTTATTTTGTCTTTCAGATGTGCTAGATCTTGCATGGTCTCCGCACGATGTCTGGCTTGCTTCATGTAGCGTGGATAATACTGTTGTCATCTGGAACACAAGTAAATGGCAGGGTAAGGTGAACTTTGGCATTTAGGTCAACAGTTAAGGACACTTTACATAATGATATTGTATATATAGTTGTATCATAGTGATTCATTTGTTTCTAAATTCAAATTTAGATTCAATTACATTCAGTAGTTATAATTTTTTTTGTATGTTCATAGTGTGTGTGTGTGTGTGTTTCAGATATGTTAAGAATACATAAATGGCAGAGCACTGCTTCTGGTTTGGAAAAGGTTTTTATCAAATCAGAGAAAGAGTGATTGAGTGGTTAATTGGTTTTGTTTATTCAATCTTAAGATTTATTTATCCAAAAATTTATTTTCCTAGTCTGAAAACTCTAGTACTGTTCTATTTTTTTAATATTTTTAACCCTATCTGGATCAGTGAGCACCTTTCAGGTGTCAAATGCACACCTACATATCAAATTTCAAACTTTAAATAGAAATGATAACTAACCATATTTCAGAATTGTTTTACTCAGACATATTTTACAATTGTCATTTTTTAACGATGATTTTGTTTAATTTGCAAAGAAATGTGAAAACTTGTACTTCTGGGCATCTCTAAGGAATTGCCTATAAGCAACACATAGATATTTTTGTTACCCACCCAAAAGCATAGTTTTATATTTGTCAAGAAAATATCTTTCCCTAACAATATAATTATCATGTTTTGTTTCTTGTGCCTTCTTTTTCTCTGAATTTGATTAGTATATCTTCTCGGGTCTTTATGACCTAACAGCGGATGGTTGAATAACTAATTAAACAATCTCACCATTCAAGATAACTACGGAGCAAAGTTTATAAGGTTTTGGACCGAGCACATTATAAGCTACTTATGTTAATGTGAAGTGAATAAAGTGTTATGAGAACTATTTAACACTTTTGATGTGCGCATCCTTTTCTACACGTTACGAGGTTTTTATTGAGTTACATTCAAAACTTAATTAATGTATTTTATTATCACGGTATACAAATAAACTGGGCATCAGAATATAGCTAATAATCAAACTTTTAATATTATGTAACTGTTTAGTTCTTAATTTTATAAGGCAGTATTTAAAAAAATAAATCCTCAATTTTCCCGAGTGTGAGAATTGTGACATTTGCTCTCTTAGTATCCCCTTTTCTCCCATTTATTTACCACCCCCTATGTATCTCATGTGTATTCTTTATTTATTATTATAAAAGTAACTAAGATGTACAAATTAGAAACTTTTTAGGTTAAATTAGGTAATATAAACAATATTAATAATAAAACTTGTTCACAGGGTATGCTTGGGAGTTGACTGTGCATTGTGTAATTCGAATGGAGTAACTAGAGCTACATGTTTGCCATGTGATTTAGATTTTATGTGGTGGGAATATTAGCTAGACGTGTCATAGGGCAATAAAATTCAATATAAACATATGTGTACTGTTATAAGTTTAAAGTTATTTAGGATAAACAAATGTAGTTTCATGTTACAATTTGAAGTAATTCTAGAAAGAAAAAAGAGTAATTTAGATTTATTTTGATTTTTTTTTTTTGTGATTACAAGATTGGTCAAATTGACCAACCACATATAGACTTAGGGTAGAGAAAATAACAGATAAAATATATAGTTTTACTGGGGGAAAAAAACGTTTGAAATTTATTTAGAAGTTTTTAGAGATTACACAAATGAAACTTAAAACTTTTCAGATTTGTAGATAAAAAATCTGAATTTTTAACAAACTATTTTCACTACAAATCTCTCCACGAATATATGGAGTAAAAGTGCTGACTGCTTCAAGTGCAAAGTGATTTTCATGTTAAGATTAAAAATACTTTTATTCAAGGGAAATCCTGAGCTTTTGATTGGTTATAAGGAACTTCCCACCTTTGAGAGGCTGAGAAAACCACATGAGAGAAATCCTGAGCTATTGACTGGTTATAAGGAACTTTCCACCTTCGAGAGGCTGAGAAAACCACGTGAGGGAAATCCTGAGCTTTTGATTGGTTATAAGGAACTTTCCACCATCGAAAGGCTGAGAAAACCACGTGGGGGAAATCCTGAGCTTTTGATTGGTTAAAAGCACATGATAGAGTGAAATGGGTGATGTAAGGAAGTATTTCCAAAAATGGAAGAGGTGGGCAGGGCCACTGTGTTTGATTTGCTAAATATAGTGATATCTTAGCAAATAGAAAAGATAGGAGGTTCTTATCTAATATTCTAGCTTGCCAATATCGATAATTTGAGTTTCTAACTTGTAAGAAACTATAGACTTTGTATTTGGACATCACAAGCATCATATTTAACCAAAGCTACATTCAACATACCATGTGACACACAAAAATTGATATTTAGGAATTTGTTTTATATTTACTTTTAAATTCAAAAATTAACTAATGTATAATATTAAAATTTGAATTATAATCCACAATTTGATACAAAAACTTTACTGACATACATTCACAAAATAGTAGTTCAATACAATTTGGAATATAAGTCTACAAAAGTGATAAAATGCCCATAGGAAAAACCCGTTGCAATAGAGTTAAGTGACCAGCCTAGACAACTCATGTATGAGGATAGATACGTAGAATTCTTAAACAAATCTGATGACTCTGCAGGGCATCTCAATGATTGCAATGTTAAACCTAAGTGATACCCATAAATCACTTCTAGAACAAAAGCCATTTTGAGCCAAACGGTCTGATAAAAAAATGACAAACCGATTGACGTATCTAGTAAGAGACACCGGATACAGCAATACTTTCAAAACCTGGGTATAATGGGCAAGAATAAAAACTCGGTGATATTGCTGCCAGGTCCCTACTCAACAGGATAAGAGTACAAATATAAATTACAATGGGAAAAATTTGGGTTTAAAAACCCAGGATGTTCAAGAATCACTCAATTCTCCTTCGTCCTGTTCACAGTATTCAGAGTACTGATACTCTAACTGATTGTAAAGAAGTGAAGAGATTAATACAAAAAACATTAACATGTAAAACTGCTGTCTTAGATGGAGCTCTGAAGAATGATAGACCCATTTCCAAAATACCCTTCCCTTTTCAGCGCAGACTACTATCTACACCCACCCTTCTCACATATATGGTCATATCATCTTTACTTCCCTACTGGTAATTTCATTTTTGAAAAGTTTAATGAAGTTTGAAAAGCTTCCCATGCACACACACACACACGACTCTTTTAATTGTAAAGATACTACAATAAAATGGTAACTCATACCTGTGTTGCATTTCCAATATGTATAATCACATCTACAAAAACTACTATTTTTCCCATCCCTACTAAATACTATCTTGTTCTGGTTTAAATACAATTTGATTTTGTTTTCTATCAATTTTTATATTATGAAATTTCAAAAATTTTATTGTGAAACAGTTTTGGAAAACACTAAAAAAAAAACATCTCCTCTCATTTAAGAATTAAATTTTTTTTGGTCAAAATCAATTTATATCTAATAAATATAAGTTATTTTCTTTATGCTTTTTGTTTAAGTAAGATAAACTTAACAATAACATTCAAGAAATACGGATTTGAGTCATCAGAATATTATGCCATTGCCTATTTGGTAAATCTAATAAATAAGCCTTATCCGATGTCTTGCCATAAAAGAAAATTTATGTACTATAATTTATCATTAAAAATATTTTCAGGAATGAAAAGAACATCTAAAGAAACTATAAAACACTAACAAGTCTGTGATTTGTTCTTAAATCTTCAAAACTTCCCATTACATTCCCTTATTTTCTTTATGCACACTAAAATCTCGTCACTTTCCCACAAACCTATTAATTCTCTCGCTACGGGCTTGGCTGAATTGGCCAAGTTCGTGACCCCATACTATAACTTCTGATACATTTTGTGTATCTTCACAAAATTTTACTAGTTTTCACTAATCATAATAACTCACTGCTGACCTAACTAAAAAAAATGAACAAAAGTATTTTTTTTAAATATATACTTAAATAAAGCAACACCAAAATAAGAAAAACTAAGTTTTTGAATCTATGAAATGTACCATGACTTCAAAATTCTGAAATGACCCAAGTATTTTAAAGAAAAAATTTTTCCACCTTCAAGAGGCTGAGAAAACCACGTGGGGGAAATCCTGAGCTTTTGATTGGTTATAAGGAACTTTCCACCTTCGAGAGGCTGAGAAAACCACGTGTGTAGAAATGTACAACTTATAGTTAATATTGTGGGAGATACTGTTTTAGTAATGGTATGAAGGAAAAATTATATCCTATATTGCAAAACAATTGAGAAAAAAAAATCAAGTGACCACATGTTTTTAATATTGTGTTTGGATTTGATGTGGTATCATTCAGTTTCTAATCTAAATATTCATACACAAAATATTACTTATATACAGAGCTTTGCTCATCATTTATGGTAACAGTCTGTATATCCAATAACCAAGCCTTTAGACATCCTTATGGCTTGTATGCAAATTAAAAGCTCTGACCCTGAATGGCAGTTCAGATTTGTAAGTGCAGATGGTGTTTAAAATTTATCCTTTCTAGGAGGTTTACATTACAGGTATTTCAATTACAAAGTTATGATTATAAATGTATGAAAGTGATAAAATATTAGTGTTTTGAAGAAAGTGTGTATATCTGTATTGTATTGGTAAAATAAGGAAAGGCATGATTCCAGAAGAATGGACTTTTAATTGATCAATACCAGTTACATACTGGAGATAGGGAAAAAAATTAAACAGCTTGCCACAAGAAAACAATGGTCCATTGCAAATAGTTTCATGTTTTTGAAAGAAAAGTAGATTAAAACATAATGTACCATAAGAAATTTTGAGCTTAATTCACACAGATTGAAGTTTGATGAAAGTTATATAACAGCTGTGGTTACAAGCTTCCCCTAAATGCTGATTGGAAGACCAACTGTTAATAACTGTACAAGTGGTATCTGGCATGTGACAAATGGAAATGTATCTTCATGCTGGACAAACCACATGTCTGTCTAAGTGTCTGAAAATTTTCAGACAATTTATTATCCTGTCAATGATACATCTCAGAAATGGTACGTAGCATGTCACAACATTTTTCCAAGATATTTGTGGTGGTTGCAGTTTATAATTTTAATGGTGAGGTATTCTCAGGTGAACTGATTTCCTCATAAGTATTAAAAAAGTCTGCTTAATGGTGGTAGGATCAAACAAACAGTTTTAGAATAATCTGAATTTGAAAACTCGCGTGCATGAGAAATAAACAGACTGAAGAAAAGTGAAAACAATATCTATTACAGACACAACAACAACAACAAAAAAGTGTGAGGGACTTGCATAGATGAGTGGACAGCCACCGCTATCATAACTGTGAATAATCAACAACTTTTTTTTTCCTCAAGATAAATTTCCACTGAACTATTCATGTTGATAACCAAGTAGAACTGAAAGTATTGAGATTACAATCTTGCAGTAAACTTTGTATCCTTTTTCCTGTGATAGCATCATTAAGTGACTGTATATTCAATCATAGCATTTGTCGATTGTAGCATACAGATATTATCCATTCAACCAGCAAAGGACATTGCAGTTGTTAACTCTATCAACACGGATGTGCAAATGCTACTGCAATATCCCCTTGGGCAGAATAGATGTTATCTGCTATAGGCAACTAGAAAAACTATTTTAATAATTTTGTGGCCCATGTGATTATGCCAAAATACATAGAAACTAACTAAACGAAAATTTTTAAACATTTTTAAGTTACTACAGATGGTGAAAAACATGATGTGCCCACATAACACAATGTGAAGTTTAATATCTGGAGAGTCAATAATAACACCAATGTTAACTTTGCATACTATTAGGCTAACATGTTGGTACATTATTACCACAATGAAATAATATCTTGTGTGTGGATTGGATGTCAATAAAGTATGACTGTCAAGTCAAATCATCTAGCCACATGTACAATACAACATGCTTGTTACTTTACAAGATGCAATTACAAATCAAAATTCATTCTCTAACATTTGCAAACATCTTCCCCAGACTTCTGAGTCTTTAAGTTGCTCAAATAAACTCATGGAATTTTGGCAAAGTGCATAAAGTAGGAGGGGACAACTTTTGTCTAAATTTTTTGTGCAAAAGCCTCATACAGATGAACAAACCAAATTTACAAATTCTTTTAATTTTAGGAATAAGACCAGTTACATTTCAAGACTGGCTGAAGATTGATAAACAGGAACAAGAGCAGGGAAGCAGGGCAGGAAAGCCTCGGGAAAAAATCACCAGTACCAAAGAGATGTTGGAAGTTTTAGACAGATGCTGAAGGCATTAAGCATTTTATAGGAAATATTTGATGTATGCAGCCTTTCAAAAGAAGTTCTACTGTAGCTTTATGACAAAATCCAGAATACAACCAACAACAGAAGTAATGTGGTTAATGGCCTTAATAATATTTTGTATTTCAAGTATTATTTTTTAGTGGATTAAGGGTGAGCCTTTTACATACATGACCAGCTAATAGCAGAGACCTGATTAATATTTTACATACAATTGTTTTTGTCAAATATTTATCATAATTGCATATATAAATCTAAATTATTTTCATATAATTGTTAAAACATATTTTAATTGTAATTTTTATAAAGAAAAGTAGATTGGCATAATGTACAATACAAAATTTTAAACAGCATTAGTGAATGTAATAGTTAATGATTTTATTGATAACTATATTGATGGTTTGAATTTCATAACCACACAGTTGTAAAATTCTAAAACTCAAGATTTACAAAATATAAATACCAAGGACAAATTCCAACTTTTATTAGTTTGTAAGTAGTTTATGTGTATGTATATATTGCAAAATTTACTAAATTATTAAGGTTTAGTTTATTTTAAATTTCAAACATTTGTTTATGGATTATATGCAAGTTTCAGTTTTGATTAAAGAAGTCTTTTTTTTTTTCACAAATATTTAATTGGATAATTAAAAAAAAGTAGTTAATAGGAACTATCATTATAATGACTATAATTGTGTACCAAAAATCTAGTAATATTTTTTATTTCATAAATTAACATAAGTCAAATTCTTTTATGCAAATTGACAGTTCATTATACTTTATTAATAAGTACCAGAATTTTACCCAGAAAAGTATACTTAGAATATTATGGAAGAAATCCTATGTTTGAGTGATTGCAAAATAATACCCCCCCCCCCCAAGAAAAAGTGTGTATTCAAAACAAGTTTTTGCTTGTATTATTACTATCTGAAATTCCACTTTTTGACAGACAAATAATACTTGTTTGATTACAAAAAGTAAGATTAGTATCTAATACTGCTATGTTACACAAAAATATGTTTATGTAGAGTGGATTATTATGGCTGTTTGTTATTCAAATCATGAATATCTCTTTCTTGCATCTGTTACTAAAAATTAAAATAAATCCATACTTTTATACATTACATAGTCTGGATTTTTACACCATTTTAAATTTAAAAATATTTGTACTTTACAAAATATTTGGAGGATTTCAGGAAAGGTTTTTTTTTGTGGTTCTACATGAAGAAATATTATTAAAACAAATTAGGCTGTATTCACCTCTAGGAAAAAATTATTGGATTAATCGGAACAACTACATTGAAAGAGGATTCCAGTCCAATATTAGCTCATTGCTACACACACACGTACATTTAGTTGGGTTTTCATACACATGCTAGAATAGGTTAGATGCATCTTCTTAAATGTTATAACTATAAATGGATCATATATATTTTTAATTTGAGTAGTTAGATAAATCTTTTCTCTGGATTCAAGTTTAAATTAGTAACTCGTACTTGAGTAATGAAATTGATTGCTCTTAAAAGACAAAAAAAGTTGCTTATGCATATGTCATCACTCTTAAAACAATCTAACATTAAATAACAGTTTGTATTTTTATCAATTCCAATATTAACGTTTAAAATCAGTCTATAATAGGAGCACAGTTGAAATGGGTCTTATAGCCACAAAACTCAGTATTCATTCAAGCTGTAACCCTATCAAGATAGGAAAAATAAAAAAAAGATACTTTTATTTTTCAGCATGGCAAGTAATTTGTTTCTGCTACTTGTTTTATGCAATATCTCTGGAATGTATTCTTGTATTTGCTATTAATATGGAATATAAAGTTCTTGCCATGTAACTAGTGACATCTATGGTATCAATGTGGATATTTACAGTTGCCAAAAATATTTGTTTATCAGTGAAACGTTCTAGAATGCTCAATGTTTTATTTATGGTAGTTTGTTTATGTGAATTAGGAAACATTGTGACAACACAAAGTGTGCAAGGCAAGAGTTAATTTAAGGTGAAGCACTTAATTTCTAGTCAATATAAAAACTATGCCATTATTATTTAAATTAGCGGTACATCAAAATCTGTGTTAATTCTATTAATTTTTACTACACATACGAATGTCAGTTAATTTCAAATTATATTCAGTTTAGATAGAAAACTTTTGAAAAAGTGGTATTTTTTTCAACTTTTAACAAATTTTTTATGATTGGAATTTTATACTGAATAAATATTATTGATTTCTTTCTTGTTGATGTAAGAAAGTATACTTATAAAAGTACGTTTATATCTTTTAGTTGTACTGTGCTGTTTTATCTTATAGTACAGGTAGTTAAAATTATTCAAATGAAGGTGAGTTATGCTAATTAAGCATTTCTTTACTTAATGGGAAAACAATTAGCAATCAGAGTGCTTCATAACTCTATACATAGACATTGTAAGTGAACAAAAAAATTATTCCCATCTGATGAATACGAGAAAACCAATAACATGGAGGCTTGAAAAACCCTGTACTGCAACAGTACTAGACACGTTTTTCTAAAGTTAACCCATTCAATGCTGTAACTATGATAGTTACATTGAAGTTACTTGACATGGATATCATGTTTTTCTATCATAGGAAAGTTAAAAGATTATGCCCATCCTGTTGACGGGAGGGCTAGGCCTATTAACATGATAGTTTGGAATCAGTACTACAATGAAAGGCCCAGGTGAGTCGAAACTTGCAAAGTAACTGAACTAGACAAAATTTTGAATATTTTAAGTTTTTCAGACAAATATAGGGAAATTGGATTTTTAATGATACTTTACTCATTGCCAGTTATTATACACAGATATACAACTTGACCCTTATAATTTATAGTAAGATTACAAAATGTGCCACTGTGTGTGTGTATTATTGTAGATGCTACTGTACATAGTAAATAATACTTAACAAGGAGAAACGACTCAGCTTCATTGAAGATTGGTTTATTGTGTAATGTTTTCCTGTTTTGTTTTAAATTTACTGTTTAAATAATCTAATGGGATCTGTAATGCTCGACATTTAATGATATTTGTACTTAAGCCTAAGACATATCTTTTATCCACAATATAAATTACTGTTATTTACCATTATTTATTTATTTTTTCAAGGTTAATGAATCCTCAAATGGGTATCCCTCCTCAGCTTAGCAGTAAATTTGCAGGGTGTTATGTCTAATATCATTTTAAACGTTATTTTTTAATTTGTTTTCACTTTAGGTCATATTTACTAATTTATAATTTTGTTTTGCTGGTGCATAAGGATCAGGGCCCTGCATACAAAGTATTTGTTTACTAAATGTTAAGAATTATAGATTCTATACAGACATATTTCTGTAAATTAGAACATCAAAAAATAACAACGATATGGGCACAAGTTGTATTAACCATTATAGTATAATAAAAATGATACAGAGGTAATAGCAGATGTTAAAAGTTTATGATAGTACAAAAGGTAATCTTTATTATATATGAACAGTTGTTGGATGCTTTACTTCTATATCTGCAGACTTCTAAAAATAACCTTCTCTTTTCCAGTTAGGCCAAATGCATTTCAGGTAAAGAATTTTTTAACATGTGAAAATAAAAATTCTTTTCTCAATCAGCTCTGGTATCTTGATAACTGGTAAAAGTTAAATGTATATTAAGTCATTTTGATTAAAGACACTTGGAAAAAATATCACTGCCACTTTAAAACATTGTGTTCTTAGTGGTTAGTGCTAAGCCACAAACACAATGAGCAGACATTTGCAGGAAAAATAAGCCATGTCAGGCTTTTTTTGGAAATGAGCTAAAAAAAATAAATGTTTTATTTTGGTTTTTGATAGCCTATACTATTAATGAAACCAAAAAATATTTTATGGTCTCTTATTATTTCTGCACAATATATACTCGATAAATAAATGTTACATATCTGGATTTGTTTGTGATATATATTATTTTAGTGAAACTACAGTAAAAAATAGGAATACTTTTGCAGTGTTTGATACATAAATCTAAGAGATCAGCACAAACAGCATTTCAAATGCCATCTAGTGAGCACTGATTGTAACACACGATAACAAGCAAATAAATAAAAGTGCAGCAAGAAATGGTTTGCCCAAATTAACGTCGACAAATTTTTTTTTAATGGTGGTTTATCATTAAATCACAATGTCTTGTTAAAATTAAAGACATTACAATTCTTAATGAACCAATTCCCTAATTTATTACACTGAAACATCCCCTTTCAACAATTACTTTGTAATCCGTACACAAAATAATCAAAATCATGTAACAAGTCATCATTAGAACTCTACTACCAACAATAAACAATACCTCTTAAAAGAACCTTAACCTAGTTATTGGAACAATAACCTTGACACAAATTCCTTCATTGATAGAAGAATCCTACATTATATACACTACATAAAAACACCCTTTTAAATCACTTGCACATCCAATACGAGGGTCTTTAAACGAGCTGTGAATAAGACCTATTCAAAAAATTCACATAGTTTACTATCATTATGGAAGTTCTTCAGCCAAAGTGTTCATTTCTCTAACACAAAAAATAAAAAGCACTACTTGAGGACCCCGTGGTAATCACTTGACATTCTGAAATGTAATAACATTGTATATTAATACCAACTTTCAAATACTATTACCAATGACTTAATACAGCTGGTCTCAGTAGCAGAACCTTGCTGCTGTAGCTGAGAAAATAAGTCACCATAACTTCAGTTTTGTTTTATAAAAATAATAAAAGTAACTACTAATTTTGGAATTAACAGCATTTTACATATTCTACTATTTGAAGTCAAATGTAAAATATCTCTCATCAGTTTCAACCTCCTGAAAGCTTGTGGTTTAAAACAAATATTACCACATAGCTTTAAGTGAAGGTTTCTTTTTCACCTGCAACCTTAATACTAGCGAAGAGAAACCCAATATACTGAAATATGTTTTGCATTATTTAAAAGCTAAAACTATTTCCAGTTTTGTTACGCTGTGAATCTGGAAGATAATATTTTCATATTGCCAGACATTTCCTAAACTTTGGATAGGTATTTTAGATAAACTCAAAATTGTTCAACATTTTTATAAATTTATGTTTAATATTGACATTTCTTAACAAATGGATAAATATCTGAACTTTTACATTATTTTACAAAACTGTGGATGAATATCGGCTACATTCAAACTTATTTCGTACAATTGTGAATAGGACCAAAACACCTTCCATCTTGCCTTGTATTATTCTACAAAAACTTTTGTTTTATTGAATTTCATGCAAAGTTACACAGAAGTCATCTGTTCTAACTGTCCCCAATTTTGAAGTGATAGACTAGAAGGAAGGCAGCTAGTCCACACCACTTGCTTGTCAAACCAAATGGCAAGGTTTGACCATCACTCATATAATGCACTCGTGGTCCCAACGTGTGAAGCAAGTTTTTTTAATGTGACATGACGTGAATTAGAGAACCTCTCCTTCACAGTCCAGCATACAAAAGATACAAATTTAAACATAAATTAATATTGTGGGGCAATCTTAACAATCAGATTTGAACTTATGTCCATAAACACAGAAATAAAATTTTTTTATACATGCTGCAAGATGACACCCTTTTGACAGATCAACTTTAGTAAAAGCCCTTAATGAGTTTGCATAAGTATTTCATAAATAAAAAGGAAACGTTTTCAGCAGCCATTAAAAATGAGTTTGAATATTTGGTTGAGTTTGACAAGTTACACAAATATGATGAACAGTAATGTAAATTATTTTGATTAAAGACTGTTCTTTAATAATATTTTTAAGAGCTGAAAATATTTCATGGTCATATTAGTGTCAAGAGTATTTTATTTCTAATGAAAAGTTATAAAATCAATAATTAATATATTTGGCTTCATCTTTGCATAAATGGAAAATAATGTGAATTAATAATGTATATTAATACAAAGTTTTGGGTTTCCTATTACCATAAGTTACAAGCTGTTAACAGAATGTAATCATGATTTTTGCTTAAACTATAAATAAATGAATTAAGCAAACACATATAACACATTGGAAAGCTGAATGAATGTATATATACATTTTTACATTCCAGCAATAAGCCAAAAGGTATGGTTTGTTTGAATGTACAAATTCAAGTTTCAGGTTAAGGGTACCAAGTTGATCACTGTACATCAGATTGAGTGTGTATGTAGAATTTCTAAATTTAATTCAAATAAAAGCATCTTTGTACTACACAGAACTGTTGAAGAGAGTGTCAAAGGCAATTAAAAAGAAAAGCAGGGATAAAAACTATTTTTAGATGTTATCATCATGGTAAAGCAGGGATGTGACTTCATATTTTGTTAAATACTGTTATAAACCCATTACTATCTTTTCTGATTTTCTCAGATAACGAATATCAATAACACAGGAATATTACCACCTCTAAAGGCATAAGGAAAAGTTCAACACACGTAATTTGATAAATGTACACTCGCCCCTTTTGGTGAAAATGGATCCAACGTAAGAATAATACTCATTTAGCCACTATAAGATCAAGATGTTTGTGCTTTTGTTAAAGTACAAGTGATGAGACAAAACAAGACTACACAACATGCTTGTTACATATATTTTTAGTAATATACGTGTGGACTGTTGTATCTTGTCCATAACCGAGTTTCACTTGCATCTATGTACAAAGGTCCCCTTGATAATGCTTTTTCCAGCCTTGTTAAAACCATAAGCTGTAAGGTTTCACTACACTTAGTTACAGATTGTATACAAAACTTACTCATGACTTTTGCTTCAACTACGTGTGTTAATAAAGCAAACACAAAATACAGTGGAAGTTTGAATGAATGTAGTTTCTTGCCAAATTTTTCAAACTTTACTAAATGTATTGCATAATCCTACGAATAATCAAGTAGATAATAAGTTTCTTCTTACACACACACACACACAGAAGCTTTGAAAACAGTCTACAGATAATTCACCCACTTCAATACTGTGAACACGAAAAGACCAAAACTAAGCGAGAAAATAAAAATATTTTCATCAAAACATTGGCTCTGATTACAATTAGATTTTTAAACTTGTAAACTTGATGGCTCAACTTAACATTCATTAAGAGTTTTATCACAAATATTTACTTTGATATGAAACATTTTAAAGATGAACATGTAAAGAACAATCATCACTGTTAGCAAAAAGAAAAAAAATGTGGATTCTTTTTTTAAATTTCGTTTTCTGACAGTTTCTTCATGCTGGTTAAAAACATCATGGAAAGTTATTCATGGAAAGGAACAACATAGGAAGCTGGGAAAAATCCTCTCTTTGAACGCATCTCCCCTTCCCACCAATGTGCATCAGAACGATCCAAAACTGTAATTATATCAGTTCTTTTAAACTCCAATTCACCGGCCTCTTGAGCTTGAAAATCATAGAGGGCTTGGACCAGAAACTGAAAAGAAAACTACATGTGAGATTACAGAAAAACTTTTACTCAGAAATGGAATGAAATAATATTATTAGTGTATGTGTGTGTTCAATGTTAATTGAGAAATCTACTGAACTGAATGCATTTCATTTGCTAGGTACCTGTTCGGGCTTATTCACTTCACAACAGTATTGATGATAATAATTTCATTGTCTTGTTTTAAATGTACAAACACATATATAAAATTAATTCAAAAATACAATAATGGCAATTTTTACAGCAGGCAAGTTCTGATTTTAAAGAATACAATGCTTCAAAGTATAGTATCAGAAAATCATCAGATAAGAGTTACTTTCAAAAAGACCATTCAGTCTTCGAGAACATTCAACTGCTTTTTTTAAATGTAACTTTTAAGTGATGATGACCTGATACTATGCTCTCTAATTCTTAAGATCAGAACTTGTCTACTGTAAAAGTTGCCATTATTTTATTTTTTTAACTAATTACAAAAAATTAATCTGTGCCACAGTTAGTTATAATAAAGTATAAATGGCAAGTCTGTATTCTTTTTATTTAACATATAAACATCTAGAACTCAAGAAATTAATAACTGGTTACATTGGCTTAACTATCAAATGAAGAGACTTACTATTTTAGTTATCTTTGTACACCAGCAGGAAAGTGACTTTAATGGTCTGTAAGTACTTGTAAGATAGTATGAATGAAGGAAAACAGTCTCAATAATTTCAAACTTTAGGTATTGACTAATTGTATTGAGCAACAGAAACAGATGAGAGAAGTACTGACACAACACCAGACAATAAGCTTAAACCACGTTTAGAAATCAAAGGTTTTCTTCTTGAAAAATTTAATGGAGAGCATAGACGACACAGAATTTTAATCAAATTGTTATGTAAAGAAAGAAGTTGTTAGACTAATTATCCATTGGACAATTTATAAAAAAAAAGATTTTGTTAAGTTGGGCAAAACAGATTAGCAATGAGAATTATTTTTTTCATTCACCTAGTTTTGTAATAACTAACAGTGGACGAAAGAATAGTGTTTTAAAAAATGGGCCGATACTCTTACCAATGTATTATCAGTACAGGTACTGACTACAAGTAAAAAGTTATAAAAAAAGAGTGAAAGTACCAAAATATAGTTACAGCACTTCTGATATCAGAACCACTTGAGTGTTTAAATCCAGCAGATAACAGAAATCCATTATCTGATGGTGATTACAAATATATTATAAAGGAAAGGAATGTTTTTCAAATTTTTACAGCCTTCAAAACAGAAACATATAGATAAAAAATACTAATTACATTTTGATTATTTTTGTCACTAACAAAACCTGTTGTTAGGGTTTTAATGTATCCATGGATCTCAAGTATTATATATTTTCCCAAATAAATGCAACTAATTCGTTCGATTTACTGTGGTCACAACCATCCACTTGTAAACTCATACAACAGAAATAAAATAATTGGTGTGGACATGACATATTTTTGTAACATTTGAATTAACCTAACAATAAATCAGGGTTATAAAACTGTTTCTGATGTATAGACCCCAAGGTTGTAGGCATGAGAAATATATAAAATTCTACTTACCCAACTTTCTCTCACACTAATGACCAAATTATTATAGGGGGCAAATTTATAAATGTTATATTCCGTGCAATAATTTCTTTGACAGCATTACCAAAACTAAAACTTAGTGTAGTATAAACATATATATATATACAAATAGTTTTTGGAATGACTTCTTCCACTGCATTACAAAATCCAGAATATATAAAAATGTAAAATTTTTGAACAGATTATCCAGTATACATAAATTATGAAATCAAAATAGACACAGACCAGTCTAATATTCAGAACTCCTAGGATTTTTCAGTCACACCTAAGAACATGACTGCACAGTTCCGAGTGGGTGGTCTGGCCCATTTCCCCCATACACAGATTTCATCTCTGTATGTTTTTATAAATCAGACTTAAAGTGGATTAGCTTACCGTCGATAAACAAGCTACCAATCTTACAAAATTTCAGGAATTTGGTAATTTGAAAGACAAAATAGCATCAGGTAACTCTTTTGTAAATTTTAGTAATTAAATATAGAGTTGGATCCAACACATTTCATGCAAGCAGAACTGCACTAGCACATGGAATTAATGGTGACTCAAATCCAAATTTGATCATTCATGGTGTTGGGGGCTAGTGGGTTTTTACAACCCTGTAATACAACTGTATAGTATACAGGAAAATCATGATTTTCTGAAAGATGCAATTAGATTTATACATCGTTGTGTAGTAAAAATTGCTACAAAATATTAAACTGATGTATCAAATTCCCTCCTTAGAGATAAAATGACATTAACTCTTTCAGCACAGGCTCAGTCCCTGGGACCAACCTCATAACCATTTTGTGCTTGTTACAGTTTTCATGCTATAACTTTTAAATCAGTAAGCGGTTGTTAATGAAATTTGGCAGATTATCAGTAAACATTACAATGCTTACATATGAAAAATATCAAATTTGTTTTATTAAGTCTTAGGGTTTATAAAGCAATGTTTTTCTCATGTCTATTTTTTCTTTTTACATG
>NW_013666113.1:91245-107806 GCF_000517525.1 Limulus polyphemus | reverse complement strand
ACCAACAATTTCACTAAAAATAAGTAAATAAATAAAAAATTAATTAAATTAATATTCATTGTATCAAGCACCCAAAGTATCTTTGCAAGTGAACGATCTGTATACATATTATTGATGTTTCAGTTTAATAACACCAGTTTCTTAATCATCAAATCAACACATTATATAGCGGTCTTCTTTCTTTCAAATCTTCAGTGGGGCCGAGCCTGGAGCTGTATGTGTATGCGTGGTATCATATTTCAAATCCTAGGATCCATATGATGTCCTCCCCATTAATCCTCTGACCCCGGCATGGGGTTATGATTGTATGCACATACAGTAACCTGGGGTGAAGTTGGAAAGCGTGGGTTCTGGAAATCTCCCCAAACGTTGGTCCAGTGCTCCGGGGTACTTGTACCGTCCTGGAGGGACCGTTCCAGCTTCGCTGGCCTCCAAATTAATCCAAAAATAGATTATGTTTATTTTCAACAGTTCAATAAAATTTTGAATGCGAGTCAACAAACAAGATGACATGGCCTTTCACCCATGACGAAAGGGTTAAAGAAAAAAAGCAGTTATATACTAGTAACTGAAAATTATTATATTCATTCCTCAAAGAAATAGTTCAATATTTCCATGATTTTTTTTTTATGTTTTGGATAAAATTGATTACAACTGGTTTTATTGTGCAAGTGTTTGTATTATATTTTTATAAATAATTTGCACTGTCTTATAAATTATTACTCTTAAAACCAAAAAGAAGAAGTAGAAAAAAAACAACAACTATATTCTCACAAAACTTGTGCATGGAACATGCTGGGAACATTGGCAGTGCCCGTGATCCCTTGACTTTTGGGTACCTCTTACAGTTAAAATGGTACCTCAAAAATGATTTTAAGCTAAAAACCCTAAAAATGTTTGAAATGTAATGTAACAGAAAAAAAACTTTTGTAATTTAGTTTGTGTTAGGCTTTTATAAAAAAATTAAAGTTTTCAAAGTAAGCCTCACTAATCCATAGTTTGCAATACATTTCTTGTCCATTTATTAACATATGCTACATATTAATACTGTAAAATAAACCAAACAAACCTGTTCAGGTTGCATATCCATAAGCTTGATATCTTGGGAGCGACTGACCGATGCTGTCCGGTGATAATCCACTAGTTCATTCAAAGAATTAAATTTCACAACCCAAAGAAAGAATTTTCCTTGCATGTCACGGAGTACTTTGAAGTGTTGGACACCACTTGAGCACCTTCGAAAAAAACATGCCAGTAAGCAGAAAGCAAGCAACAGATTCAAGTGATCTTCACGATTTACTCTTGAATTTCAGTTTCATGAATAGTATTTTGTTGTCTCAAAATTATACACTTTGTTAACTTACAATAAAAATCTTCATGTACTTTGAAATATTTCACATATTATTGTTTTATCTGGACAGAAGTCCAAGTCTTGTATTATAAGATTTAAATGAATTATCTTTATTTCCTAATTCTTACTGCTACCTTCTGAAAATAATGTACAATTAAACTAGAAGTCCTATAACTTGGTTCGAGTTAATCTCAGTTCAGCCAGATCTTAACAATAACTTATTTCTGTTAAATACTGCTAATCTCCATTCTTTTAAAAGAAACACTTTATTAGTAAATATGAATATATATCAAAATTATAATGATACAGAAACTGTCAATAAAAAACTAAGTTCAATTTATAATGAAAGAAAAAGTAGAATTTAATACAAACTCCACTGTTTTATACTGATTTTGAGAAGACTTATTACAAAATACTGTCAGTTTTAATTACACAAGTTTTCCTGTTATAAAAAAAAAAATACCAGTATCAAACCATGTACAAGTAGTAATGTTATATGATGTTGAAAGTTTAATCATGAATTTGTTTACTAAATATGAAACAAACAATGCTTAAAGTAAGAATCTTAACCATATGAAAATATATCAAAACTTTATGCAAGCTCAGGCAAACTAACTTATGAATTATATACTTTTAATAAGTATCTTAACTTTATCAACCACACTACCAATACATTTCATTAACTGAGGTAGAGAATGAGCTGGTGATTAAATTATAAACACCGATTATCTATGAAAATGATATGTGCCAAAAGAAAAAAAATAGTAACTTGGTGGCTTTGTTTATAATTCAATAATCTAAAATCACAAATGCTCAAAGTGTCTACCACCATTAATAATGAATGAATGATTAACACTTGATTATGTAAATATCCCATACATCACACACAACAAAAATAATATCCTTAGTATCTTTTACTACAGGATTCTCACCCTGCATATAATGGAAGTACAACTCAAATACAAATATACTGTTTATACATACATTTGTTACAAAACTTACTTCACAGAAAGAGAGAAATCTCCAGGAGAACTTTCGCTCACTCGAATTAGAAAAGCTCCTTCAAGTTTGTTCATGAGCAGCTTCTCAGCATCCGCCCTTGTAATCCGACCATAGTACCAGCTGAAACCACGTAAAGTCTTAGTGAATAACTGACTCCCAGACACTAAAGTATAACTAAGGTCTACATTACAGACACAGATGTAGTATGAACGGCATATTTCCTGCATCTGTTATTACACATAATTGGTTTCCAATACTACACCAATTTTTGGCATTTAAACTATAACTTTTAAAGTATTACAATGAATATATAGATCACATTTTAATGAGGTTTTTATCATCATCCAGCCTAACTGATGAGTTTTGGTATTGAATAAATAGCTTCTTGGGCAGCAACTTGTGGGTGACAAAAGATAGATCTGAAATACTATTTTTACACACATCTGATTTTGAGCGACACTGGACAAATTAGGAGGAATGTGGAAACAAAAACAAAAAAGAAAAAAAACAGCTACAGTTAACTTGATTTTTATGCTTCTAAATAACATTCATGTCCCATACATACTTTCAGAGTTATTTGTAGCATAAGAAAAATTTTGTAACTAGTTATATTTTAATAATAAATGAACACAATAACGTGTGTAGCAATTAGTGAAAAATCCACAGTAAACGGAACACTCTTTCAGAAGTCTGATATCAAAGAAACTAGTTTCGAAACATTCGTGCATCCTCTTCAGTCTCATGTTGTCTTCTGGCAGGAAAGAACTGGTCAACAAATACCTACATGACCCCTGATCTCAGAATTCCTGACCTCCTGTGTCCTTAAGGGAATTCAGAGATCAGGGGTCACGTAGCTGTTTGTTAACCTTTTTTTTTTCCTACCAGAAGACAACGTGAGACTGAAGAGGATGCACGAATGCGTCAAAACTAGTTCCTTTTATATCAGACTTCTGATAGTTTGTTCTATTTATTGTGGGTTTTTTTCACTAGCTACATTTTAATATCTTTTCTGAAAGCCTGACACATGTATTGTTAGCATTCTGATAGGTATAGAATTGTTATTTTTAAGTGATTTTACTGTGGTATTTTCATGTAAAACTGAACCAAAAGGTTAGCTATCAAGACTGCAATTATAGGAAGTTAGAAGAATTTGTGTGCAGAGTACGAATAACTGAAACTTTAAATAATAATAATAAAAACAGATAAGATACAGTTGTATCACTTTGAAACAAAAACATTACTGTCAAAGTAGTTTGCTTCTTCTGTTTAAACAACTGTATTGGGCAATCACTAAAGCTATTCTGACCAGGAATTGACTTCACTTGGAACTAATTTAAAGTTCAAACTCTGCCCAAAAAGGCCCTGATGCAGACTTATAACAGGACTTTCTTAAATTTTACTTCAATTTTATAGGAAATATTGACAAAAATGAAAAATATAATGAAAATTAACAAAGTACAGAACTGACCAAAAACAATAATTCTATCATACATTAAAATTTGAATAAAGATTTATTTTTTTTGGGGGGGGTCCTTGAGATTGAGGGCCCTGGTGCAGAGCATTACCTGCTCACCTCCTAGTGCTGGTATTAGAGCTGGGTAATAAACTTGATTAACTGATTACCTATAAACATAAATTACTGCCTAGTGATATATGAAATAATGATTTCAATTAATTATGATGAAATTGATTAAGTCATGAAAATAACTTACTGAAATTAGAGTTTTCAATTATTAATGTTTCAGGTTATTCCAACTATCCAAATAACTGAAATATTGCTAGTATGAGTTCTCGTTATTATTTGGTTAATTAAAGGTTGTTCAGTTTAATTAGTGTTACAAACTCATGAAAATAAGCAACTCATCAAAATTAGTGTTTCCAATTGTATCAGCTACTAAGTCTCAAGTGAGAATAATCAATTAGTTGAATGTAACCGATTAATGAGACTGATGATCAATTGATTATAAAATTCCACTAATTGCCTAACTCAAGCCACTACTGCACACAAAATATTACATAAGGGTAACGAGAAATGTTTTTAGCATACTGGCCACCTAGAGAAACACACGAAAGCAAAAATTACCTGAATATGTCTGAATAAAGATGCATTAAATTTGTGTGTTATGAAAAGGTTAAACGCATAATACTTGAATAATTTTATTTGGCTTTCAACAGCAGCACACAACAGTTCTACATCAAGATAATCTCCGACTAATTCAGTACATATAAATCATAAGTAAGATGTGCAAGAGAATTTTTTTTTTTATCAGCAGCTGACACAATCACAAAATTAACCTCAACTCAGCTGCCTCACCTAAGAACTGTTTATCAATGTAGGCCATTCCAACTAGTACAAAACAAAACTTCAAATATTTCTCAAGTCTTGTCTTAAATTCCCTTAAAATTACTGCATACATCACATCTGAAAGCAATTTATCCCAAACTCCTAAGAAAAATAAAACTGTCTTCTTAACTGAATTGAATAATGTTCTGTTAAAATTTATAATTTGTGTCCCCTAGTTATACCATTCTCACCGATAAATATGAAAAAGGATGATGCATCAACACTATCAATTCCCTTAACAATTTTACAATTAAATTGTGCTTTGTAGGCCATTTGCTCACGTTTACAGTTCCCACACAAATATTCACATCACATTTGTTTACTGAAAATTCATAAGTTGTAACATACTTTTTTTTTTCAATTTCACAAGTCTTAAAGCATGCTATCCTGACTACTTGCTGACACTGAATAAAATTCTTCATTACACTGTAGACTAAAATTAAGAGTAACTTCAGACAAGTTTTAATAAAAACAAATTTTACTAGGAGGATTTATATACAAGTATGTAAATAGCTGACTAGGTCTTACTGAGAAAGAAGCACTACATAAATAATTTTTACATACTACACTTAACACTTACTCATGTTTCTTCATTTCAATATAATTACTTGGAATGAGACCTTCTTTTCCATCCAGTTCTGCTCTGTACCAGTTCATGTCATCTTCAACATTTAGAACCTGAGAAAATTTGAGATTAAGCCTAATGGCCATTTTAAGAATACATATAGCTCATATTCTTCTATGGCATATTTCTGCTTCCAATTAAAGACTGAAGATAATGAACTGCTCTTAATATTTCTATTTTTTATGGTATATACATATATTACAGTTACTATGCCTGAACTAGGACTCGTATTTGAACATGACAAACTTAAAGTAGTCTATACATAAAATACTTCAAATATGCAAAGGAATAAAGGTGAATACACATGAATAAATTTTAAGATATATTACAACTAATTAACTACATACATGTAATCCAGATGTTTAAAAAAATGTATAAACACTAAATACTGCACAATAACAAGTCACACCTCATACAAACATTTATCTTTAAAAAAATGCAAGAGGCTGCTTACAATTATCTACATATACATAAAACTTGTATAAACCTTAAAATTACTTACAACCAGATTTACACTCATAGATTTAATGATTTCACAATTACAAAAACAGAAAGAAAAAATATGCTCTTATATATACTTGAACTATGCCCCATAATTTGTCTATGCACCTGAAAAATATATTAAGCATTTCTTTATACAGTGTAGTCTAAAGTTAAATATAAATGTGTCCTTTGCTTGGTCACAAAAAGCATTTGTGAGGTTTCAGTGTTATGAGCAAGAAACAAAATATTAGGAGTAGGAGACTTTATCCAGCACAAATATTTTTCCCAGTTGAACTCCTCACCAATTCTTGTGTCTCTTGCACAACCCTGTAATTCTGTTAATAAATCAAAGTTTAACCTTCAAAATCATAAGTAGCATCAAATGTTCATTGAAAGTATTTCCAGTCACATCAGAACAACAATATTAATAATATCTTTCCAAGCACATTTTTTAACAGTGTGATGTAAGTAAAAAATCACATAAAATTTCCGAAAGTTCTTCAGACTCACGAGAAAAATATTTTTTCCTAAAATTAAGGTCTCAGATTTTTGTTTGTTTGTTTCTGATATAAGAAAAATGTTACTAAATGCACAGATCATTATGGTTGGAAGTATTCTATGATAAATCCAATAATAATTTCCCGTTTTTCAAAACAAGAGTCTTACTTAAAATCTCTCTAGAGCTATAGTAATCGCTAACCTCTCAGACTCTCCAGACCATGCTCCAAAATACATCAGCAAAGACGCTATATTCTTGGAACTATTTTTAATATATACTTAACCACAATTTATGCAAAATTCCAGTATAACCTAAGCACACATGTCAAATGAACTGAATGATGAGAGCAAAACTTATGCTTCTGGCACGTTCTGTAGTAATTCCGATTCATAAAAAAGTGTACTGACGAATTTAAATTTTAATTTAATCCACCATATAAACACAAGTGTCAATGGCCTAATTAACAAAGTTCTTAAACAAATCCCGAAAGTTACGTTGAAAAAGTTTTATCGTTCAATTTATACTTTAAACTTAAAGAAGAAAATTTAATATCTCAATATTTAACGAGACTTACCTTTAAAACCTCCCCTTTTTTGAAGCTCAATTCATCATCTGCTGTTGCATTAAAATCATACTTTGCAGTGGCTTCCATAATTTAATATTAAAATTATGAGGGAAATACCTCAGAAATATCAAAGTACTATGAGTAAGACCTAAAATTTCTAGTATTAGTCACCAGAGCCTAGCATATTATGATTACTAATACGCTAAAGCTAATAGAAATACACTGTTGTTTAACAGCGTCACACAAGCTCAAGACAGACTCACGTCTCAGTCACACTGAATGATTGAATCACAGTAAGTAATACTAGTATTAATATTACTAACGAACGACTCCAGACTCAAAGACAGACTAGAATTGGATTCTTAGAAGTTGACAAGACAGTGTTTACTGTTTAGGTAACTACACAAAATTACGCAATCACAAACTTTACTGCAACTTAAAGGCAAACGTGAATAATAACTGTAACAACAAATACCACGCCTAAATCTACAATTCGTAAGCTTTGACCTATAATATATTAGCTTAAACCGATAGGATGATTCTTTAGACTTTGAACACAGTTATAAGTTTGCACTAAACTAAGCATAATCTGCATGAAACTTAAAAGTTAGTTAACCAGTGCCAGGTGGTTTCCAATATGTTTAATTATATCTATTAATTTACGTGAGTAAAATGAACAACCAATAATGAGTAAAAAACGACATATGTTTCAATTTAATAAATGCTATAAACCTTCCAAACCCATTATACTGTTGTATATTTACAAAAATAATATCTTAAGCTTTAACCCAAAATGAAGTAAATAAATAGCATTGTAAAGCAAGAACTTGTATAATGATGTATTATGTATTATCGATTGTAATTGGCATTCTAGACTGTTTGTTTTTATTTTATATACTTATATTGATATTGGCCACAGCAAATTTTGATGGGACGCGATGTGTGTGGCTTGACATTTGGAATATCTTAGAAAGTTATAAAATGAGTTGAACAGTATCAATAAGTGATATTGTTGAATTAGCGTCTACTGTGAACTTGAGATTATCAGCAAAAATTAGCTAAACTAATGTGTACAAGTTCTAGAATTTGTAGTTGAAGAAATAAAACGCTTTCGTTACCATTAGAACTGGACCGTATTTTTTTTACCGGATAATCCAAAAGAACACGCACAAAAATATAAATTGTTACAACGCTGGTATCAGGTGTTGGACTATTTTGCTAAAAATAAAGTAAAATCCAGAGTGAACTTCAAGATGACGATACTAATTGAAGCGAGGTTGAAAATTTAATGACAATTGTGAAATTGTGGAAGGATGATCAGGAAGAAAAAGGGAAAAGATTGGAAGAAAGAAACAGAAAATAAAACAAAAAAAAGATACAAAATATTGATATATCAAGAAGAAAAGACAGAAAGTTGAAAAAAGCTACATTAAGAAGATTGTTTGTTTATTTGTGTAAGACAATACTATTATCGTTCATTTTGAACTACCGACCAGGCAAGGAGTATCCATGCGCCAACAACTGTTTATCAAAAGTAAGCATGTTCGGCGCCTGGTTTCAATCTCGCGACTCACAAGTTTTAAGTTGAACGTCCTAACCATGCCAAGCTCAGATCAAGAAGAAACAGACGAGAAGTTATGAGAAGAATTATAAGAATGAGATGTTGGACTTACAGAAGTATTGCAAACCGAAATCAGTATGATGGAATATAAATTATAAAATTTACGTATTAAAGCAACAGAAAAAGCCATGAAAAATGTACAGATTGAAGTGAAAAAAAAAAACCATAGATAGTGCGCAGAAAGAATACAACAATAAGATTTTTTAAATGCAGAATGATTACAATAATAATATCAAATAATTACAGAAAGATAGTAATAATAAGGTCAAATAACCTATAGGAAATATACAAAATTACATCAGCAAAGTAAAAATAATTTGTTTGTTTGTAATTAAGCACAAAGCAACACAATGGGCTATCGAAACCCGGATTCTAGGCGTTACTAGGAACTGCAGACAAAAGACTTAACTGGAAAGCTATTTACTTAGAATGGAAGAGGTAACTCTCAAAACAGAAGATGAGCCCATGTCCCCTTTATTATACAGAGTATTTTCTATTTTTTTCTTAAGATTTATTGATTTAATTTCGTTATTTACTTTCACCTTTTTTGTAGTTTTAACCCTGTTCATTTTCTCCTTGTAGTATGCAGGCATACTATGAATTTTCTATTTCCTTTATTTAGTAAAGTGAACTCTTTCAATTTCAGTTAAAATTTATTTTTTTATGTATACACAGAGCACAGAAGTCTACGTATATTTTAAATGTTTGTTTGTTTGTAATTAAGCACAAATCTACACAATGGGCTATCTGTACTCTGCCCACCACGGCTACCGAAACCCGGATTCTAGCGTTGTAAGTCCGCAGACAATATCACTGTTCCACTGGGGAGCTATTTTAAGTATATAAAATTGCAACATTTGGAAGTATAGCATTTTAAACATACAAGTTTAATATTTTTAAAAGACTATATCTACAATTAAAGTTTATTTTACAAATACACGTACTTATTTTAATTAGAAAAAAAAAGTTCCAAGGGCGGCTAAAGCAAAATGAGTTATTAACATAAAATTACCAAAGAATTTCGGCAGTTTTGGGAAATTTAATCTTTCAATATAAATTATGAATTTACTCACAGATCACGTTTATCGCAAAGTAACTTTATTCCAAATCTGCCTCAGAAGTATATATTTATAGTTTATTTGTTTGTTTGCTATTAAGCGCAAACATACACAATGGGTTATCTGTGCTGTTTCTTCCGCGAATATTGAAACCCGATTTTTAGCGTTATAAGGCTTCTGGACGCAACTAAATTCTTTGGATACACGTCAATCAGAGTGGACAAATTATATAAAAATGGGCGAAATACGGTTTGGACTTTACTTTATCGGTCACACAGATAATGACTGATACATCTAATGAATGTATAGCAATAGACGTCCACTTAACAAATAATAAATGCATCACAATATCAGGTATTTATTATTCTCCTACAAGAACTATTGATATAGATCTATTAACCAAATTATACGGACACAACTATAGTAGGAGACCTCAATAGTAAACACCTAGTATTTGGACGAAGTACAACAATAACAAATGGAAGAAACTATATAACTTCTTAGAAAATAGCCACTGTGTGTTAAATGATGCTACAAATCTCTCACACAACACCAGTAACATCTTAGATTTATGTATATGTCAATCACAACTCAGCTACAAATGTACACATTTCAGTGTAGCATATGATATAGACAGTGATCATCTACCCATCTGGTGCGTCTTCGATCTCGAACCCTACCATAATAAACCTATATGCAAACCAAAATTCAATTATAAAAAACAAACGAGAAAGACCACGCTAACATCCTACCGGATTCGATAGTAAACCGAGCCGAGAAACAGTAGAAGATGTAGAAGAATACTACCAAACAATTACCGAGTACCTTACCAAAGCTCCAGAGCAGTCTATACAAAGACAGAAACAACAAACCACTCATAATACATGGCAACTACGTGCACAATTAATAAATATGATAAAAGAATACCGCCAATTAAAAAGACTTTACGTCAAAACACAGATGAATACACTAAGAAACGAAATAAAACAACCCCAAAAAAAGATTAATGGGATTCATACTGCTCACAACCGAATGAACATACAGATACAAAGCAATTCTGGACAAATCTAAAACGATTCACAAACAGTCAAAATGCCCACATAACTTATTCCACACTAAACTACAAAGTATAATAGCGTACACAAACATACTGTTACGACAGCGGAGATCACGTGACGCTAGTAACACGTCATGAACTTCTAGAAGGATCCTGTCCCTTCCTGAATGCTCGAGCGTTTACTAGATTTCAGTATTCTTTTATTTATAAGACGGTCAAGACGTGACGGCAACAAGGTAATGTGTAATTGAACTGCGGACAGAGAGAGAGTATTGTTGAGTCGAGCACGTGAGACGTTCGTTGTGAATTATAACGTTTATTATAGCGCGACTGTGGAAATTAAGTGTATTGCGAAGTTTTATTCAGAAAGAATAAACCAGTTTTACTTAAGAAAGGATTTGTATCGCTAAGATTTCTTTGGAAAGAAATTATACCGAAAATTAACTAATGACCGGAGGCGTAACGATACAAAAAGCAGAGACGTTTGAGGAACAGTGCGAGAACACAATCAAAATACATGAAGACCCAAATATGAAAACTCATTATTTTAATACGGTAAATGAATATGCACTACAAAACAAACACATACACACATAGAGGTTTTCAGGTAATACCACCAACTCTCAAGATCCACAACAAATACACAATAACGATTATGCTAGCAAAATGACAAATACAGTCACCAAAATAGAAGTCATCACATTCATAAAACACATAAAAAACAAAGCATCGAGAGAAGACGGCATACAAGCCATCTTCCTTTAAAAGGGCACTAAGAAACTGTTTGACTAGTTGACAGCATTGTTTAATCTATCCCTAAACTCAGGTTATATCCCAGCCTCTTGGAAGCAAGCAAGTATTTTTATGTTTCTAAAGGAAGGTAAACCAGCGAATAAAACAGAAAGTTATCGTCCAATCAGCCTGACCTGCTGCACAGGTAAAATTCTAGAAGGAAAAATAAGCAACAGACTCACCACTTTCCTAGCAGTCACGTCAAAATTACCTGTAGTACAAAATGGTTTCAGAAAATTTCGGCAAACCATATATCATTCTGTTACGTTAACTGAAACCATAGTAGATAGCTTTAAATAAAAATAAATAATGCACTGTCGCATGCTTTCTCGATAAAGATAAAAATATTCGACACTGTATGGCATAATGGTGTACGAAAAAGTGTTGATTTTGGCAACGGAACTGTTTGTGAAGTGTAGGACTGTTATACAAATTACGAGAAATAGCAAAAGAACGCTAAATGCTATAACTTAGCATTCAACCGAAAATATAGCATCAAGGAGGGAGAAAAGAGGTCTTCATAGCAACTGACCGTCCCAGATCGCAGAAACACGACCACACACACACACACAAAACAATCAATCGAGAAGAAGGCACCAGGATTACCGCTGAACTACTAGAGTGAATGGTCATCGACATAAGAAATAAGAAATATTTTTTTTAAACAAACTAATTTGCGCTTCATTGTAAGATATGAGTTCTAGCAACTACCCCTAGTCACGAAGAAAGATATTTGAAAAATGAATTGATTAATTTGCTGGAAGACACAGCACTAGAAGGAACGTTCAAAGATAAGCTTAAAAATGGTTAGATATTTTAGTTCTTCAGCTATGTTGTCCGAAAAGTATTATTCCTTTATGGATTCACATATCTGTGTTGTATGCAGCAACTTTAAGTAATATGAAGTTTATTAAAGATAAAATATCAAACGAGTTATCAATGAACATTTAGATGAGCTCCTCAAACTGGCTGTTTCAAAAAGCAAGCTAATATTGACAAAATATTACAGAAGTGCGAGAAATTTCGCTCCTTTATTTTAAAATAAGCTACATAAATATAATTAGTCTTTATTTTGTATTTTAGTCACTTTTAACTTGCATTTTAAAAATGTATTGTAATGTTAAGGTAAATTTAAAAAAATAAAACATCTAGCTGTGATACATTTCCTTATTCTTGCGACTCTATTAAACATTTCCTAGATCCAAATAGGCCCTTGGCAATTTCTTGGTGAATATTACTGATATAGGCTATTACTTTTCTTGAAGATCTCCACACGTTATTTTGAGTATGTCCTATCTGATACTGTACATTGATAATGTGTTTTTTTATGGCAACTAAAACAACGTAAAGCACTTAATCGTAGATAATTTTCTAATGGGACTGCTACTAGAATATTTGACATTTAAGTTAAAATTGATAATATGCTAACAAAGGTTACATCAGAACTGACTATACTTTTAACTCTGTTCAGTTTAACTCTGATTTATCAAAGTATTTTAAATTCAATCCACGAACTCTACCCTAATCTTTACAAACAATAATCTTAACTATCTAATCAAGATATAGGTAAATTTATCTGATCCTATAAAGGTGTTGTCGCCACATTTAGCTATTATACTATTTGTTTCAAATTGACGTCTGCACATAACAGCAACCAAACTACATCACAATTTAATCAGTAAAAAAAGTAGCAGTTTTAACAGTTTTTATCAGGACCTCATGTTTGGATTATTCTGTATAATATTGTTACTAGATATATAGATATTATATTATATGAAACGATTTCGTGGCACTGGAGAACAAAACATACATTACAACTTCTGGTATTGGTATTTTCAACTTCAGAGACACCTTATGTCGTAAATGGGCTAAACGGTTAGGCTAGAGACTCTTAAGAATTATGCATAGCCATTCGTAATTAAAAAGTGTTGACCAGAAAAGTGAAACTAGCCAACAGCAACCACTATCTATTCTTCACTATTTGGCAGAGCATGATCTAGTGGTTATTGTACTTGGATTTTGAATCAAAGGGTTCGCTTTTCGCGATGCATTGCTGCAGAAATACACTCTGCACTTTGGGCTGTGGGTGTGCAATAAATGATGTTCATATCCCACTATTTGGTTAGACAAGAGTGTCACAACAGTTGGTAATGGGTGCTGTAGATTAGCTGCCTTCCCTCAAATTTATTAGTTTGAAATTAGGAATAGCTATGCACATATAGCACAAATTGTAGCTTTGTACAACAATTCAAAAACAAAATATGTGGCTACTCACAACAGGACTGACTGTAGCATTATAAAGTTTTCACACCTGAAACTACAAAGAGTGCCTGCGGTATATTACTTCTCAGATCTTGAGCATTCTAATCTACAGCTCAACAGGTTAGGCCATACTCGGCTCATGCCAACTGAGAACTGTGGTTTCAAGTTATTTCAACTCCCACTAGTCCCCCTAAGGTTCACGGTAAACAATACCATTTAACTTAATATGTTTTAGGTACCTGCATTTGAATAAAGTTACAGCAACTTATACAGAAGTTGAGTACGTTATATTAAAATGATTTTGGAGCTTAACCACGTCATTACTTCCTATGTCGCCACGCCCGGTCATACCCTCTCTCTCTGACGACCATGGGCCTTGCATGGCCAGGTGATTAGGGCGCTGGACTCGCAATCTGCGGGTCGCGGGTTCGAATCTCTATCCTACCAAACATGCTTGCCCTTTCAACAGTGGAGGTGTTATAATGTTATGGTTACTCCCACTATTTGTTGGTAAAAGAGTAGCTCGAGAGTGGCGGTGGGTGGTGATGACTAGCTGCCATTCCTCTAGTCTTTCACTACAAAGTTAGGGAAGGCTAGTGCATATAGTCCTCGTGTAGCTTTGCGCGAAATTCATAACAAACAAACAAACAAATCGATGACCATACATCTTGAAATAGTGCTGCAGAGTATTTTCCATTGCAAAACGCTTTGTTGTAAGACTGTTATATACAAAATACACCCTCCCTGATGGTTTCCCGTAACCCATCTAGTGTATGAGGACGATGATGTCCCAGTGCTCATGTCAGTAGTAAGTTCAATTGCACCAAAATCCACAGATGATGCATTCGGCGACTTGACTAGTATGTTTTCGTATGGAGTAGCATTGATATTTGTTTCAATCTCCAGCTGCTTGAGATATGTGACAGTTGAGCGGAATGTGTGACTGGAGGCCTTGTCTTAGGGAGCCATATTCTGTTGACCTCACTTCCAAATGGAGGTGTTGCTTGGTTATTTTACTTACTGTTGCCTGGGGCACGTAGAAGGCTTTTGTCACTTACCTTTATGTTTGTAGATTCTCACCCATTCCTGGGCGTTCTATAAAACCTATCTTGTATGATGTCACTTGATGTTAGAGAGAAATGATTTCATTTGTTTATTTTCTGCAATGGAAGAATTTTTTTTTTGTATATTTCATTTCAATTTTTCACAACTAAAGATAATTTATGAGTAAATTTAGCTAGCTCAGTTTAAAAACACTCTTTAATTCAGAAATGGCCAAAAATTGATATAAGTTAGTTTTATTGTCTTTGAACAATATCTATATATTTATCATAACACCATCAAGGAAGAGTTTCACAATTAAACAATGTTATTTCTATTGAAAATGTTTCGCGAGCTTCTTCTCTCTTATTTCTGACTAGCATGTTGTCTTTCCTATTTTTAATGCTTTGTATTTTTCCTTATTATTTGTTTCTCCATCTATTGAGAGATAACTGAACTTTCAAGTATTTTTTCTTAATTTTTCCTAACATAGATACCATAGGCTATTTCATGAATTTATGTCAATAAGTTTGGTATCAAACTGTAGATTATAATTCAAATTTTAGTACTATATATTACTCAATTTCTTAATTTAAAAGCAAATATTAAAAATACACAGATAAACATCGATTTTTATGTGTCACATGGTATGTTGAATGCAGCACTGGTTCAAATTGGATGCTTGTGAAGTCTATAGTTTCGAACAAATTAGAAACTCAAATTATCGATATTGACAAGCTGGAATATAAAATAAGAGCCTGTTATCTTTTCAATTTGCTAAGATATTGCTCATGTAATAAATCAAACACAGTGGCACCCCGCCCACCTCTTTCCATTTTTGGAAAAGCTCCCTTATATACACTTACTTCTAAATATGACATGAATAATCAATCAGATGCTCAGAATGTCCACCTAGTGGCTTTCTCAGCCATTTTAATGGACTTGGCGACATTTCTTTCTTTTGAACCAATATTTCAATGAGGTAGGGTGTGTATACTAAAACACATCTTAGTTACTAAGCATCATAAATTATAGTGGAATTCTATGGTATTGATGTAGTAATTTAGGATTTTTTAGTTATTCAAATGTATATATAAAACCTAAAAAAATATTTTGTTTCATATCCTCCTCGTGCAAAATTTTTAAAGGCTTAGCAACCTATGTAAAGCAGCAACCAAGTACAAAGGTCATAACTAGAAGAGATAATTGTTTGCTTTACTTCTTTATTTACTGTTCTATGTTTTAGGAAAAATATGTTTAACAACTTATTTCAAAATAGCAATAATCTATATACATATATAATGTATAATAATTGAAATGTGACTGTATTTTACAAAATACTAGTCGACTAAAATACAGCCAAGACAAGTTACTTTGCATGGACCAAAGGTCAGTTTTATGTTATTTGATACGGTAACGAGTGCACGTGAGCCGCGTCATTGTAACTTCTGTACTGTTAGCCAGGCATGGCTGAAAGGTCAATATAATAAAAATAATAAATATATAAATGTATAATGTCATGAGATTTAAGCTATTTAGTCTAAACATTTATGTTTTTGTGTTATAATTTGTTGTCACTCTAGAACAAAAGAGACAGAGGCATTATTTATATTTATTTCCTGGTGATTACAAGATCGGTCAAATCTAACGAACCCATACAGAGATTCGTTAGTGAAAATAAGAGATGAAATATAAAGTTTTTTTCTTAAGAAACATTTGATAACTATTTGGACATTATAAGAATTTTGTTCTGATGCATAAAAGTATTTTTCATCTTAAAATGAATATGACTTTGCATGATAGGTAGGCAACATGCAAAAAGAAAAAATAGACATGAGAAAAACTGTGCTTTATAAACCTT
>NW_013666113.1:84200-90404 GCF_000517525.1 Limulus polyphemus | reverse complement strand
GCTAAAGTTTCGTCGGAACGAATTTACGGAAAATTAACTAACGAACGGAGACGTAACAATATGTTACAGGTGGTTCTGGTAAGTGACAGCTCGACATTTCTGTCCATTCGGCATAACCATCTGCTTAACTAGCAACTACATTATTTACAGACGTTAACTGTATTAACTAATGTGATGTGCGAGCATATCATGTATTTTGTAACTAGTTAGTTAATATATAACATTTTCAATATTTCTCTACATAGTGTCTGTATTATTAATGTATAAATTCAGCCAAGAGAGCCACTAAGTTCCGTTCTCCCTCGTTGATTATGGAACTAGATCATTGAACTAGAGTGTCAAATGTACTTTATCATGGGAAAGATTGTTGTAACAAATAGTATACTATATAGAAATAAACAGAGATTTTTTTCCACTTGGAAGTTGGATAATTCCTCAAAGACACATCATCCTTTGACTAGAAGTGAGAATAACTATTTGTCACGTAGGTCATGTCTTTGTCGTGAGAATAATATTATTATTGTTTTCATATATAATGCCATGCTTTTTAAGTCCAAGATATATATACTTGGTTTTAGACAGATTATAAGAATATGTGACATGCTCGTTGTCCAATAAAGGAGCCACTAAATACACTAGTTTTTGCCTTAGACTGTTGTTTGGTGTGAATAAAGGTTCTTTCATTGTGTTATTAATGATATATGGTCTCTCTCTTTTCTTCAAGCTCAGTTGAGGTTAAGATAATTCAGGTTTTACTCTACAAAAGATTTTTTTGTTGAAATCTTCTGTTATTCTTTGGCTCTTACCTAATTACTTAAAGGGGAATTAGTGAATCTGAAAATACCACACTAAGATCTATGTTCAATGAAAAAAACTAACTGATTTATCTGCATTCTAAATATTCAGAAAACAACTCAACACACTAATATAAGGAACATAAGTGAACATTATAATCTAAAAAAGACGAGTCTTAGATCTTTGCGGACTGGAACTGTACATCTCTTTATAGAGAACAGTACACTGCAGCAACTCTGAACACTAAAATAGTGCTTTTTATTTTATAAAATTCAATGATCATAAACAAGACTGTACCATGTGTTAGCTCCACCATTAGTTAATATGTATTTTTTCAAAATTTGCATATTTTCGTTTAGTTCAGTTTGTATGCAGAAAGTAAGCCACTCAACTTTCCCTTTCTCCAGTGCACACAACATATGAATTTACTAATTTGCAATTAGCCGTGTTTTCTTGCAAGAAATATAGCTTGCACATTGTTTGGTAGATAGTTATCTTTTTATTGTTCGCAAATTGTATATTGGCTAGGAACTGCCACGTTCTTTGTGCTTAGATACGAGTGGAGTAGTACACAAACCTGGCTTTGTGTAATGTTGTGATATTCGAGTACATAAAGCTAGGTTTACTCCATAAGAGAACTATTAAATCTTGTAAGTTTTCGAGAATTTTAATAATATGAGTAATTTGAGTAGCTTTAGTAACGTTAACTTTAACTTTTGTAGCATTTTGTTTTAATATCTGTTTTTTGTAAAATTGTTTTATTTTAATTTTGGATTCTAGAAGATTTTGACTTCCGAGGGAGTTGTAATTTGTTTTTCTCAACTTATTGTTTAAGTACTTGGCTTTTTCTATTTTAACTTAGCTTGTTGGAGTTGTTTTTCTTTTTACATTTACTTTTACTTTTAATGTAGCTTTAAAAAGGAAAATTGAATTGGCAAGACAAACTATTAAATGTTTCTTTACTCTACTTTCTATTTTATTTTGTCTTTGTTTTAATAAAAAATTTTGAATTTTAAATTTGTATACTGTATTTTTGTATGTGAAGAACTAGGACAAAGTTCGAGAAAAAGGAAAAAATAACAACAAAAACACCCCGTGGTCTAAACTGCAATGGGATAAGTTTGCAGAATAGCAAGAGATTTGCTCAAGGAATCTATTATGGAATAATATTAAATCTCTGAATAACTGAGTATGAAAGACGAGAATGGACACAAATTAAAATGATAAATGAACAATCTTTATTATTGCAACACTTAACAGAAACATAATGTACATATTTACTTTTACAAAACAATGGGTTGTAATTTTGCTAGATTTCCTCTTTAAGCTCCTTAATCTTTAAGGTTATATTCTAGACTGATTAAATCCACTGTTTCATATGATGCAAAAAACATTATATTCATCCAGACCGACTAGCACTACCCACATGATTAATTATTCTCATTAAAATACAAGTGAGGCTCAACCTCGAGATATCACCTGAACTGCCATTGAAGGACACTACTGCCGACATCTTTGCACAATGTGCAGTATTGTAGCAATACCTCCAACAAACAGAACAGATATCATTTCTTTGAGAATAACAAAGTAACAAGGGCAGTTATAACAAGATTAGGTTAATGGCTTTCTTGACCACGTGTTATGTGATACTTGCACATATACAGAATACATTTTATAATAATCAAAGAAGATAGAAATGCATGATATATTCATATATCTCACTTTCTTCTATTGTCTACTTCAAGATTGTCCTCAAGCTCCAATTAATTTTAACTTTAAAAGTAATGAACTCTCAACTCATGCTCTGACCAAAGAGCACGATAACCTTTTCTTGCTTTTATAATCACTTGCCCACCAATACGATGTCATAGCCCTTAAACAACGAAATTGTAATAGAAAAGACAGAATGACAAAAATTGCATTTAACAAAGAAATGTATTACCTAAAAACAAAAATAAACCCTTTGACATAGAAAACTACTTAATACATACAAACATAAGCCCTTTAAGATGGAAACTATATACAATATAAAAGTAAATCATTACAAACACACATGCTAAAATCCCTTTAACAAATATGCATATCACACATCATTGCCCTTTAATAAAGATCCTCACAACAGCCAACTTTATAATGCAGTGAACAATTAAAACCCTTTAACATCAACATGATCTCAACTTAATAAACCTTTGATAATGCATACAAATCTACAGTAATACAAGCTATTTAGACAAACTACACTTAAAGAATAACCTTTAACAAAGATACCAATTTCAACTTCACTAAAAACCCTTTAAACCCTTTAAAGCTCTTCATATCAAACAGAAAAGAAAGAGAAATTGCAAAAGAAATAAAAAATGTATTTTCACACACAAATAGAAGAGAATGTATTTGCCCTTATACAAGAAAAAACAACTTAAAAGAAACACACTTCAATATATATATAAACACAAGTCAAACTCTGTAAAACTTGATAAATAGCAAAAAATATATCAGTATATATATGAAAACCTCAATTACTATACAAAAATAAAAGCCTATTTTACTGAAACAAAAAAATAAAACTAAATTCAAATAAATAAATGTATAACATGTATAACCCCTTTTAAATTAACCAAATAATAAATACAAGCTTGCATGAGGTTCTGCTCCCTCACCTCAATGCCAATTGCAGATCTTCCAAAAACAGTGGTTGAACAGTGACTGACTACTACAGTGTCATGGATGATGTCTCAAGACTTTCTTGATCTACATCAGCTTCACAAGTAGTTGGCACACTTTTCTCAGGCAAAGAGTGGAAAGTTTCTTCAATGGAACTGGTTTGGTTCGTGATTGTACAGGGTTAAGGACTCTGTCCACTTTACAATCAGCTCTTGGCAGTGCAACTTCAGCCACATGATCTACTATTAGGTCCACTGTACTGTTAAGCAGAACAGTGGGGTTGCTGGTATGTCTGTCCTCTGATAGGTGTGTCTTGCAAGACTTCTTGGGTGGTGGCGATTATTCCTCTTGTCCATCTCTACATTTTCGACTGTCGACAATATTGTGCCAGGGTTAAGAGTAGCCTGTGGCTCATGAATGCACTGCAGATAGTTACCCTATAAATAGTGGTAGTGTGGACAAGCAATGTCTCAGTTACTGTATGTTGGCCATTGTCTCTCAGCTCCAAAGCCCTCCCCTGGAGTCTAGCTGACCCTTGAGTTATAATCAATTCCGGAAATGTTTTTCTCTGCTCGGGGATGTAGTGGTCCTGCTGGAGATAGGCATACAGTTAGTAATGCTTTCTCAAGGTGGTGCCATACAAATCCCATTTGGATATTTCATGTGAGACTCTTGGTGTTTGGCAGGTCATTAGTATTCCTTTTTTCACAAGAGCTGGGGAAGATTTCAGGAATGTTTTCATTCTTTGGGTTGCTGCAAGCTTGACTCTGCTATTGGTGTTAGGTCTGCTGGCTTCTCCATAGCTGGTACCAATATTCCAGAGTGGACTTGGCTTCTACTGGCTTGTTCATTGCCCACAGGGGCTATTCAGCTCCAGGAGACTTTAGATATAGTCCAACTATCAATACAGTGTGGTCCCACATGTTAGATGCACCTGCAAGTAACACATCTTCATTCATGGGCCCCACTGCATCAAACGCCAAGCTAACACCAGGATCATGGGGTCGGCCTCATAAGTGCCAACTCTTCATCCAATACTCCATCTAAAGTCATCTCTACTTTAGTAGTTGATATTGGAGAGGCAAATCTTGAAACCAGGACCCATTAGTAATACAATATGAACTCAAGGAAACTGCACCTCTGCTGTTTTAGAAGAATCCTTGACGATTGCATCTCTACACACAATATGACTGATAAATTCCATTTGCGTGTGCACATTTTTTATGAGTTTAAACCTTCCTTTTTTATTTACTGCATTACCATTTTGAGTTTCTCAGCCACAGACTCAAACATGCGACTAAACACTAAGATGTCAACACAGACCAGACATTTCTCCCATTTCAGACCCTTCAGTGTAAGTTCCATTAGCCTCTGAAAAGTGGCTTGTGCATTATACAGGCCAAATAGCATGACATGAAACTTATACAAGTTATCACTCATGCTGAAAGCAGTCTTAGTCCTGTTCTGAATAACCGAGTCATGAGAACCAATGAAATAAAAAAAGACTGGACATAAAGTAAAATATGAAAGAAACAGTCTTTATTAATATCACACTTAACATAAACACTGATTAAATACATGCTTTTACAGAACTTTAAACTATCGCTTTTACTAAATTCTCTATCTAAACTCCTTGCCCTTCAAGACCATGTTTTAGACTGACTAAATCCAACATTTTTTATTTTGTAAGAAATCTCCTATTTATTCAGAGGGACTAGCGCTACCTATATGACTAGCTATTCTAAATAAAACACATATACTACTGTTGACACCTTTGCACAAGATGTGGTATTGCCATGTGATATGCAGGCATGTCACATTTTCTATCTGCTTTTAGTTATATAGGGATTTTTATTTTATTCATCTAATTTCTATGCAGTGTTGATAATCATGTGGTCTAGAAAAACCATTTAAGTTGCTTCGTTCTCGCTGCTTTTTTTTTCGTTCTTTCTAGTAGAGTTCTTTATATGCTCGAGGGGATGTTGAAGTAACGTGCATTCATGTTGAAAGGGTTACTCAGTGAAATATCGTTTGCTGGCTGAATGGATGATGCCAGGAAATGCTGTAATCTCTCAAGAGTCACGAAGTGATACTATAGACAGGACAAAGAAACCAAATTTACCATATTCAGTTCTATTAGGAAGTCTTTGAGTAAAGACATTATTTTGATATCACAGTGCTTTAGTTTTGCAGAGATAAATACCAAGAGAATGAAAGCTGTAGGGCTAAACACCATCTACTGTGTTTCTGACTGTATGCTACGTTTTCTTTTTATTTTATCTCTGTTGGTTTTCTCAGATTTGTTCAGTATATTTAATTTTCACACATGGGAAGAACAGGTATTATCTCCTCGAGAATAACAAAGGAACAAAGGCAGCTAGAACAAACACACGGTGTATTTATATAGCAACAATGTGAGGACTTTAAAATCAAAATAAAAAAAATAATAATCCTGTTTTCAAAATGATATTTTATCATTTTTACCCAGAATTACGATTAATATAGATGTTATTTCGTTTCGCTGTGAAAATTATTCAAGTGATTAATGTATTATAATTAAAATCCACTATTGACCAGAATATAAAAAAAACACCAAATAATTATAATGTCAGGTTTGCAATTTAAGTTAATGAACTAAATTAAATTTATCTCTTAAATACTATAGGCAAGTCTGGTCTATGTTCACACACACATCTATATAAATATAATAGTACTGTCTGTTGTATGTCCATGTAACTATTTCGTAGG
>NW_013666113.1:78698-83953 GCF_000517525.1 Limulus polyphemus | reverse complement strand
CATTTTGCGGTTTTTACCACTGTTTCGCCCCATGTTGATGGATCTTCACCAAAATTGGTATGGAGGTTCATTCGGTCCATGTGGAGATACATACAAATTTTCAGTTTTGCATTTTGCGGTTTTTACCACTGTTTCGCCCCATGTTGATGGATCTTCACCAAATTTGGCATGAAGGTTTACTGGGTCCATGTAGAGATACAGGCAAATTTGCGGTTTCACATTTTGTGTTTTACAGTTTTTATGGGCTTTTTTTTTTCGTTTCTTCAAAATTACTTACAAGGGAAGCAACTTTTTATGTGCTAAGATAACCTTCATTAATCATAAATTTACATAACTTCCGTCCAGGGGACGAGTACTCCAGCTAGTATATACATATATATATATTTCAATAAAGGGTATCGTAACAAATTATAACTAGAAGCAAATATAGTTGATTGTAATCTTAATAAATGATCAAAGGAATGAGAGAATATGAACCTGTAGAAAAAGAGCTACCCATATATAGATTTCGGGGTGATCGTTCTAAAATATTAAGAAAACAACAACTGTTTTGGTGTGAACGCCTTTAATGCTGGTGAAGCATGATTATAATTAATTATACTTATCATTAGATGAATAGTGTTTCGACCAATACTGTATTTGTTGCGTCGCAGCCCGTTTGATGAGCTCTGGATTAAACGGAACACGCCGTCAGCAATAGATAAAGCGAACATGAAGGGCGGATCCAATTCCCCCCGTTTCTCCAAAGCAAACAACAACAACAACAACAACAACAAACAAACAAACAAAGTTGAGGGAAACAGTAAAACATCAAATAGAAATAAAGAGAAAATAGAGAAACAAGTCATAGAAATATTATATTTAATTGTTTATTAAGATCAGTCACGTTAATTTTCCTCTTTGGAAGCGGAGTCTGAACCATCTATAATGTGCAAAAGATATTTCCCTCCAAGATTTTAAGATCTATTAAAAACCCATCACAGAATGAGCTTTTTTTCAGTCAATTTAATTATCACACATTGCACCCTGCTCTGTAGTCCATCAGTGAACAGATGAAAGAACATATGTTCTCGATGGTACCAGAAAATATTGGTCATTTGTATTTCTTATTACTAATATATCAATAGGAGTAATTGTCAAAAATCAGGCAAAAAAACAAAACAAAACGTGCCGTTAGGAAGAAAGGTCCATCTTTCGAAAGCGCTCGGGTTATAGGTTTTTTTTATCGTTTTATTTTAAGAGATCTTGAACCAACGTGTTTTTCTGACATGATGAGTGTTAAAAATATATCGGGGTTAATGATAATATCTTATGACAAGTATAATTAACTGAAAACAGGGTTCTTAATTTGTAAGTTAATAAGTGTATAAATAATAGTTATATATATATATATATACATCTGACTTTAATCTTGCGTAATTGACGCAAGTTTTTCAATGTAATTTATGTAAGTAGGTGATATATACGCGCTGAAGGTTTTTTCGTTTTCATAACATTTGTGTGAGGGTTGCTGGAAGTATCTGATGTAATTACGCAATAGACCTTCAAACGTATGTGTGAATGTAATTTTTGTGTATTGGTAGTGCAGATACATGTAACAGGTCGCAAGAGCTGAAGGTTGAGATTGTTTAATCTGATAAACCTAATATATTGTAGGCCTGGTATCAAGAAAAAACAGGAAAGCAATTAGATGGAAGCTACAAAGCTGTAAGATTAAACTCGCAGCTTTACTTTTAGAATTGTAAATGTATTTTATTCATATGCAGAATACTGGCATTACTGCAGTGCTTTTCGTAAAGCATCTGTATTATAGTCTGTTGTGCTCCATATATTTTTTTTAGTCAAACTTCAAAATGAGTCAAATGTAAGACAAGGACAGGAAAGCAGTCTACAATTAACTAGGGTAACTCACTAATTAAGTAATTTATAAAACTAGCATTGACAGATGAAGACTGAAGTGTGATTTCAGAAGAGGTAAGCCATCATTGATTTCTTTGTATTTATCGTGCATATAATTTTGCTGTGTTTAGAATTGATACATATAATTAAAAAATTGGCGTAGATATTACTGTTTTAGTATGAAACCTATGAAATTACGTTTCACTCAAAGTCAAGAAGTTGTTACGTTAAGACTTAAGTTGACCATAATTCCAGATACAGACAGCATTATACTTGTAGGCTAGAAACTTCTTGTTTTACTTTTAGTTTTAGAAGCAGTAGTATTTTTTAAAATAAATGAATCTGTTTTTTTTTAATTCTGAAAAAGAGCAGGAAAATATTCTATACCGTATTCAATCAAGGTCATAGCTATGGACTAATGGAGTCTGACGATGCTTTACCTAAGTTAATAATAATAATAAAAATGACTTATTATTTATTTTTCTTGTATTCATAACAAATATTAAATGTAAGGATATTTTTATGTGATTTATTGAGTCAGGGAAAGTTATCAACTGAGGAATTTATGATCAATTTCAGTTGCTTTACTAATGGTATTACTATGATAGAAAAATTATAAAGCAATGATTGTGGAACTAAAATCCAAGATTCTATGAGCTATTGGTGATATATATAAATATATAATATATATAGCCAATAGCTCAAGGAAACTTGAATTTTATTTTCACATTCATTTGCTTAAGTTTTATAATTTTTCTGTCATAGTTTTTGTTTTCTTATACCAAAAAGAAAAAAAAGATGCATTTTGAAGTTGAAAAGAAAATTATAAATCTATTTCAGCTTTTTGTGGCTATGTATAGAGATGACAAAAAATATGCTAAGCCTCTCTAATAACATCTGAACAATGTAGGTTTTGACTTAGAGTTACTGTAATAATAGTATTTTTGTCAGTTATGAGGTATTACAGTGTGTTATATTCTCAGTTGGAGAAATAGGAGTAATTTAATTTTCTGCTAAGAAGAGAAGCAAGTTTGTCATTACGTTCTCTCTGTTTTATACTCATATTTGTGTTCTTTTTTAAAGCCAAAGTAAATTTCATTTTCTAAGTTCTAAGTAAATAAAATAACTGAGTGATGTTTTAGATGTGATTTTCCTTTAAGTAACTGCCAAAACCAATTTCAAAAAAGCAGCTCACAAAATGGCTTTCATACTAGTTTTATTAGCACTGAGGTGTTAGTTTCATTTTTATCTGGCTAGTTGCACATATGTACACTGTATAATCAGACTTACATACATCTAATAAATCAATTTCCAGGCATATGATTAAAGAAAAGTGAGGAATAGTCACAATTGTTTTGTAGGACAAGAGAAAGAAGTGTAATAAATAATAGATTTTTTTTATTATCTAATATGTAAGGATATTATATTACTTTTTTTTGGCTGAAGATACAAGTAAGTATTTACTTTTTCTTTTATTAATGTATTCACCACTGTTGGGTTATTATTTAAACTTTGTTGGTAGTACATTAAGTAGCTAATGTATATTGTTTTCATATGTGACAATGGGTTCTTTAATAATGTTTTTGTTTATAGTTTTGGAAAAAGAGAGCAAGTTTGTTAAGATAATGTGATATTTGAATTAAAATGGGATTAAAAATTATCTTTTCTAAAACACCGAACCTTCTCTTCATCTTGAACTTTGTTATAAGAGTTTTTTGGTATGTTACATAAAAAGGTTTCAAACTTCTAGTATTTTTTTTTGTTGTTCAAAACATAATTTGTTAATGTGACTATTAATATAATAGTGAAAACAAGAGTTGTATGTTTTTGCCTTTAAACATTTGATTTCCTTTTAGTTTAAGAAAACCTTTGAAACTATTGGGTCTTCATTTGCAAAGTGATTATTCTTGAAACTACTATCTGGATATGTAGGTTATGACACCAAATTGTATGTAGTTTTATAAAATTTATAATACCTTCAATGATATTGTAAGTTCATGAATGCCCATTTTCAAATTTTGTGAAGAAAATACATGTTTAAAATAATGTCATGCAAGTAGGTTGATACTTCATGGTCCTATGAATATGATGGCAGACTTCATTTGCTCAGTATTCTGACATTGAGCTCATTATTACTTTTGAAGCTATCACAGTTATAGAAAACTTATCATTTATTAGTATAATGTAACATTATACAAATAAATGATTTATTTTTCCCTGGTATAATCATACACTCTAGTTAGTAATAATACAGATAGTGAATGATAAAACCACTATACATTGTGAATTGGTGTATTATACAAGGAGAATTGCCTCACAAGTGAAGACACATTGGTTTTAAGGTTATCTAAACCGAAAGACAGAAAAATATCTAAGTGATAAAGTATAGTTTTTATGCTTATTGTCACACAAAATAACTACATACATGTAGTCAGAATTGCCAAGAGTTTTTATAGATCCTGCGAAAGATTAGTATGAGAGTTCCTTCCTTTCTGTCGGTCAGTTTTACCCTTGACTTCTCCAGGATGTAGCTGTGTCAACAAGGGTTGTACATTTTTGACTCACTATCAGTAAATGACGTAACATGTTAACAGTTGACTCATTCACTATACATTAAAAACAACTCAAAGCCAGCTCTTATCATTTGAATATTTATCAAGACTTCTCTTTAACTCCCTTAAATGTATTGTATCCACCACATTTGAAAACAATTCATTACAAAGACATAAGAAAAATAAAATTGTCTCAGCTGAAGATGACTCCTATATTGCCAAAATACATGTCTCTTTGTTATACTGTTCTCACCATTAGGTATGAAAAAAAATGATGAATTAGCACTATTAATACCTTTAATAACCTTAATGCTTCAAAACATTCAGATCCTCTATTCTTCTTTTATAAAGAAAAAAACTATTTCAGAGATCTTAACTTGTCCTCGTATGATGATCTTCTATCCCAGGTGTTATCCTGGTTGTACTTTGAACCTTTCTGAAAAGTCAATGTTCTTTGTTCTTCTTAAGGTAAGACTGCACACTGTGCTCCAAATGAGGCCCACCAGTGACCTATACAATAAAATTATAACCTCTTAAGACTTGTATGTCTTGTTTCTGTAAATACAACATAGAATAATATTTGTTCCATCACAAGCAACTGGAGACTTCTTGGATGGATTAAGAGACCATGATCCTGTTTTTTTTAAAACACTGTTATAGTTATTCCCAACAAAATAATACTTCTAACTGAAATCATAACCCACATACACTATCTTGCATTTATTATAATTAAAAGCCAACTGCCATTTATTTGCCAAACCCACCATACAATCTAAGTATTTTATTAAGGCAGCAGCATTTCCT